>NW_007726227.1:629608-674271 GCF_000696425.1 Galeopterus variegatus | reverse complement strand
AGGCCCCCCCCCCCCCAGTGTCTCCTTCACTGGGACCGTTGGGGAGGAGGCCTGGCAGAGCAGAGCTGGGTGGTCCAGGTGGATGATGGAAGCCATGGCCCAGTAGGGTTGTCTTGCAGCTGGGTTAGCAAACACGGCTTGTGGATGATGGCAGAGAGATATTCTAAGGAGGGGTGTCCAGAAAAATCAATGACTGGGGGCAAATCTAGGTTAGGAACCAGAAGAAGCTAACCGTAGGATTAGGGATTAGAGCAGATCTGAGGTCCAAGGTGGGGTCATTCATGCATTCATTCATGAACTTGTTCTCTCAGTGACTATTTATTGAGTGCCTACTGTGTGCCCACCACTGTGCTTGGCATAGAATACAAGGGTGACCCGATAGACGTGCTCTTACCCTCATGGGAAAGTCTAGCAGTGGAGGCTACTGGTAATGAAGCTGACAAATGAAGGTACAGTTGCCAGTGGCATGTGCTATGAGAAAGCAGGACAGGGGGTGTGTCGAGGAGGCCTGGGACCTGGGGGAGCAGGGCTGAGTCGGAAAAAGAGTGGAGGAACAGCGTTCTAAGCAGAGGGAAAGGCATTTGAGAAGGCCGTGGTGATAAGTGTTTGTCATGTTTAAGGAACTGAGCGAGGGCATCTTGGGGAGGCAGATATGACAGGGAAGGGGGGTCCTGGCTCAGCTGCACCTCAGGAGGACTCAACAGGCTCAGCAGCCACTGCTGCAGCTTGTGCTCCAATAACTTCTTCAATGTGCTGAGCAGTTTCTGACTATCTGTGGAAAAAACACTGCCATGTCCACCCTGTCATACTTCTGGAAACCTCTTACAGGAAGTCTCTCTGGGTTCCCCCACTGGAATTTGCCACTCTGAGATTCCGCACTGGGTGCTGCTGCCTTGTGTGTGACATGTCTGTTCCCTCATGGGACTCTGTCCTTAAAGACATGGCTAGATTTTTCTCCATCTTTGCATTTTCAGTGCACACAACAGGGCCACACACATCGTACATGTGCAATAAATAGTTGTGAATGAAGGGCGTGTCAGGAACTATTGGCAGTTACAAAACTCAGCAGCCTGAGGTGACTACTTTATCATGCTCACAGACTCATGCGCTCAGGAATTCACACAGGGCATCGCTACAATGGCTTGTGTCTGCTTTGTGATATTCAAGGCCTCAGCTGGGAAGAAGAACCCAAGTCTAGGTGAGACTCAGCGGCTGGCGTCTGGAATCATTTGGAGGGTCTTCCTTCATCTGAGTGGCCCTTGATGCTGGCTGTTGGCTGGGACCTTGGTGGAGGCTGTCAATCACAACATCTACACGTGGCCTCTCCATGTGGCCTGGGGTAGTTGGGCTCCCAATGTGACAGCCCAGGGCTTTAAAGTCAAGGGCCTCTGCAGCTGCATGGGCTTTTCTGATCCTACCTTGGAAGTCACCTGATGTCATTTCTACTGCATACTCTTGGCTAGAATTAAGTCACAAGCCTACCCAGATGTAGACTTTGCCTCTCAGTGGAGGAGTGGGGTTTCCATTGTGCTAGCTTTCCTATAAGTTAATTGGAGTAGATTAGTTCAGCCATATCTAGACTGTTCTGTGGGGTGCAGTTAAGATCCCTTCCTGCAGGAGCATGCATGGGTCATGAGGCTGGCAGGAGGAAAGGAGGCTCAGGTGTCCCCAAAACAGACTTGCAGCATTAGAGGACAGGGTGCCCTTTAGGGCCATCTGCCCTCAAGGGAGAGAAGAAGCCCAGGTGTCCAGGCACAGCAGGGAAACACAATGCCTCCAAGACAGAAGAAATCGCTCAGATGAGAAAGGCAGCCTTGAGACGTCAGCCATCCTGCTGTAACTGTGGGAATGGAAGTTGAGGCCACTCCTGCAGCTGGCAGGACCCAGGAGGCAGATGGCTGTGTGCTTCCTGCATAGCTGAGCTGGGGAGGGTGTGGGCAAGGGCTCTGTGCTTGGTCCAGGCAAGTGGCTCACATCCTGGCCTTGGACAGGCACAGTGACCTCATTGTGTCCGAGTCAATCAGAGGGAGGTGGCATTCAGAGAAACCGAGAGAGGCTGGGATTGCTAAGCCAGGTTTCCTGGCTCCACATCAGCCTTGACCCCCAGTTCACATTCTTGGGGGTGTGGGTCCAAGTGAAGGGACAGGCCCTCCCCAGGGTGAGCCTGCGCATATGGGCTGAGCCCACAGTTAAGCTCAGAGCCTGGGCTCCTAAGTTATGTTTCTTTTCTGTCATTTTTTATTTTTTTTAATTTTAACTTCTTAATATATATTGTAGTTGATTTTCATGACCCTTTACTGGTTCCTCTTCTCCCTTCTGTCATTTTTTTAATTGAGGTAAAATTCACATAAAATTCATCATCAATCATCACCTCCATCTAATTCCAGAACATTTTTCTCACTCCATAAAGGCCCCCTGTGTCCCCCAGCACTCACTCCCCGGACCTCCCTGTGCCTAGCCCCTGGCCACCGCCAACCTGCTGACCCTGCGGATCTGCTTGTTCCAGACATTTCATATAAGTGAAATCATACAATACAGATACATGTCAGCCACTTTTTGCTCCTGCCGTTGGTGTGACAGCTCAGGGCAGGGGCAGTCTGAGTGCACGTCCCCTCAGCAGTATCTATACCCCTACGAGGGGTGCTGGAAACATGCTCAGCTCTTCTGGTGCTGAACGCACCTGGGTCAGCCTTTGACCACTGTGGGCACGGCCAGGGGATCGTGCTCCCCTCCTCCACGCCTCAGGTGGCCAATTCAGAGGTGCTGCATTTCACACAGGTCCTCAGGGGACCATTGGGAAGGAGCCCTGGTTGCTTACCGCAGGGTCCAGCTCAGTAAAGCAGCTTTGGGTGATTTCTCCCTCAGCCCTGCCAATCCTGTTCTGTGAGATTACCGCCCCATCCCCCAAACAACAACAAGCAAATTAACAAAAATAACGTCTTACACTGCAAGCCCCTGTCTCAGACTCAGCTCTTTTTGGAGGAGGGGGCAAGCTAAGTTAGTTCCCAAGAGAGGACATTACCCAGTAGGGGACTTCGCAGCCTTAGAGAAGGGCTGGTTGGGCCAGTGTGGGTTTGAAATGGCGAGTGCTGAGGGCCCAGGGTCATCATCTCACTCGGAACCTGGCTCTGCCTCTAGAGTGAACTTCCCCAGTGCTCAGACCCTCTGTGCCTCAGTCTGCTGGTCTGTAAAGTGGGTGTAATGACATGTTCTACCTTACAAGGATACTGAGAAGATTAAGTGACATAGTGGATGACAAGTGTTGTGCACGGGGCCCGGCACACAGCAAGTAGCTCAGAAATTCCACTGTACTGAATGGCTCTCCATTCCTGCCTTACATCAGCCCTCCCTGTACTCAGCGCATCAGACCTGCACCGTCCCGTCAGTGGTCACTGCCACACGTGGTTCTTCAATATCAATTAGTTAAAATTAAACAAAATAATTCAGTTCTTCATTGGCACTGGTCCCATTTCAAGTGCTCAGTGTCCCCATGTGGCTGGGGGCTCCTGCATTGGACAACGCAGATACAAGATATTTCTGTTCTTGCAGGAAGTTCTTTTGGACAGCCCTGTTCCTGCTGCTCTGAGCTTCTCAGTATTGGGTATCGACTGTCCTTCCCCACCCACTGCCCATTGCAGCTGCTCTCACCGCCAAGTCCTCCCATCCCCCGCTGGGCCCTGCCCCCACCTCCCACAGCCCCGCGCCACTGGCTGGGGGGTGACCGGCCTAGCTTGGCTCCTCTCTTCCTGCCCAGCTCAGGTCTGCTCCACCTGGGTTCATTCTGCCTGCCAGGTTGGAGACAGCAGCCACCTGGGGGCTTTTCTCATGGTGAGGTCAGAAAAACAAGGGGCTGGGAACAGGCACAGGTCTGCCTACTTCCCACTGACCAGAGCAAAGCAGGTGACCAGTCCGAAATTGGAGTGTGAGAAGTCCACTCTTCCTTCAGCGGGAAGGACGGCAAAGTCACAAGGCTAGGGGCATGGGTAGAGGGAGGGGTGAAGAATTAGAGCCAACGACTTCTCCCCTCCTTGATAGGGAAGTGCAAGCTCGGCCACTTGCCCTCCGCTCCCCGCCTGACTCGGCTGTCGGTGCTCTGGCCCCCAGCGGTGCCCAGCTGAGGCTTCCCCACTCAGATGGCGCCCCACGCCCCCCGATGGGCTTTCCTCCCTGTTCCTCCACACTGTCCCACCGCAGCTTTGAGGTAAGAGCTGAGAACTAACTCTATGGATCCATCTGAGGTATTGCAGGTGAAACCAGGACCCTGTTTACTCAGATCAGTGAGTCTTTAATGATGGTATTTTGGACAGTGTGGGAGTGATTTGGGGGCTGTTTTTCCTCATCTGTGTGTTGACAAACAGGAGCTGGGGCTGAGAATGGTTCTCACACTCACACGGGTCCACTGGAAGGAGCCCTGTTAGGCATTGGGTCTAGGCATCAGGAGATTTGGGACCACCTGCTTTATCATGGTCACCTTTGGGCAAGTTTCTCCCCAACTCTGGGCCTCGGTTTTCTCATGTGCAGAGTAGGTGGTCAGGCTAGTGGTTCCTCTGGCCCCTGATGGCTCTGAGACGTTGTGGTTCTGAGTCCTCACTCAGTCTCTGGTTGAAGCTGCAGTTGGCTTTTGTAGGATGTGCGCTGCTTTCTGATCACTGTCTCTACAGATCTTTCCAATCTCTGCCAAGTGAGCTGACTTCCAGATTCCCAGAAAGAGGGTTTTGGGGTCTACTTTTTCCACAAGGTGTGTTTGTAGAGATCTGAGTGTGGACTGAGCCATGCCTGGACATTAGTCTGATCTGCAATCCCAGTGACCTTTGCTGGGATGGGAAGTCTTGCTAGAACATCAATGCTATGTTGCAAACTTGCATCAAACTAAACCAGATCCCAATGCATTCCCAAGGCAAATTCAGGATTACCCCAAAGGTACTAGGCTTTGACTAGGCAGAAGGCCTGATACTGGCTCCCAGGGATTAAGCCCACCTCTGCTACACCCATATGAGCACTAGATCAATGTGTCCTTTAATTTTTGGCAGACAAATTCTGGGCTTTTCTTCCCCATTGATGGAGTTTGGATGTGTTGTCCCCTCCAAAACTCATGTGGAAATTTGATCCCCAATGTGGCAGTGCTGGAAACTGATTGATTCATGGGGGTGGATCCCTCATGAATGGATTAATGCTCTCCCTGGGGGAGGAGGGGTTAATGAGTGAGTTCTTGCTCTATTAGTTCCTGTGAGAGCTCGTTGCTTAAAAAGACCCTGGCACCTTCTCTCCCTCTCTTGCTTCCTCTCTCTTGCTTCCTCTCGCCATGTGATCTGCTTGTACCCTCCGGCTCCCTGCCACTTTCCACCATGAGTAGAAGCAGCCTGAGGCCTGTGCCAGATGCAGCTGTCCCAGAATCGTAAGCCAAATAAACCTCTGTTCTTTGTAAATTACCCAGTCTCAGGTATTTCTGTTATAGCAACACAAAATGGACTAAAACACCTAGGAATAGAATTGACTAGCATTTATCCAGAATAATTTGCTGTTGGCGTATAAATTTATGTTTGGAGGCAAGGATATTTCTGAAAAAGGCCCAGAAACAGCTGGAGAAAATCATCTGTTTGGTTGCTCGCCTGTGACAACAATAGCAGCAGGTGGAACGATTCATGGCTCCTGGGGAGATCGCTGCCTGCGGGCCCCCGCCCAGGTGGCATTTCTCCTGAAGCATTTGCCAGGGTCAGGGCATCTGTGAAAGGTTGGGAACTAGATGGAAGAAGTGATGGAGAGGGAGGTTGGGTTTGCGGGTGCTGAAGGCTGCAGGTGCACTGGCCAGGCAGGTGGACACAGGGTGGTGGTGGATTTCAGACACAGACCACTCAGGGGGAGGGACGAAGGGACGCCCGCTCCGCAGAGCACGTGTCAGGGCCAGGGCCAGCCTCTCCCATTTTATACGCTCTGTGCCTGGGGCATCGACTGTGTCAGGTTCTGTGTGAGACTCCAGGTATCTTAAATAACCAGAACCCTGAGGCCATCAAAATCATTGGAACAGTTAATTCAACACGATACAATTAATGCATTGGTTATATAATAGAGATCTTATATGCTGGTGCGTGGTCTTTCTTCCTTACCGTGACCTTAAAAGATGGGTATTATCATTTTCCTTTTATACAGAAGAAAACTGAGTTTTGGAGAAGTAATTTACCTTAGGTTACAGCTAATCAAGAGGGTTCTGGGAGACTAATCTATGAGATCAGGGCATCCAACAGAAATAAAGAGAGCCACCCAAGCAACTGTGATTTTGCTGTTAGCCACAGTAAAAACAGTGAAAAGAAACAGGTGAAATTATTTTCAAAATATTTTATTTAACCTAATATATCCAAACTATTATCATTACAACATGTAATCCGTGTAAAATTATTAATAGGCTATTTTGTGTTTTTTTTTTTTTTGGTATGAAGTCATTGAAATACACTGCATTTTACACTTCATGGTGCATCTCAATTGGGACTAGCCACTTTTCAGGTGAGCAAGTCACCTGTGGCCCATCCATATCTAGTGCTAGAGGCACGCACAGGGGTTTTATGGAAGTGGGGTGGGGGGTACACGGCCAAGCCCCTGTGTCAAGGGCAGCCCCAAGGGCAAAGCAAGGTGCTGCCTGAGCTGGGCCTAGGAACAAGAATGCTGCACCACCAGGGCAGACACCAGGGGTGCCGTTCTCTACTCAGTGCTCCCAGCAGTGCCAGAGGTTGGCCCCAGGGGTTAGCCAGGCAGAGGAGGAGGGGACAGTGCCAGCAGTGGAGTAGTAAGGTGAAGGCTCAGACTCCCCCAGCACTGTCGCCTGTTGTGGGAACTGCAAATCTGCCATGGGGGGTGGGGTGGCAGGGGATAGATGGGGAGGAGGGAGGGCCAGGTTATGGTGGGCTTTGTGGGCCACTGAAGCAGCCTGTTTCATTCCACTGCTGCTACGGAGTTGTCACCAGGGTCTTGGTTTTCAGGAGCCCACTCAGGAAGCCTCCCAGAAGCTGGATTTGAGGGGCCAGAGCAGGAGGTGGGAAGGAAACTCGCATGAGCTGGAGAGAAATGTTTAGAGGCTGGCCTAAAGCGGCGGGTGGGTGAAGAAAGATCAGGTTCAGGAGTGAGTGTGAGGGAAGAGTCTACCAGTCCCCTGTCTGCAAGGCTGTGTGATTTTTCAGCAGAAATTCTCAGCCACCCTGGGGCAGAAGTACATGGTCAGGAACGTGGACCATATCAGAGAGAGACAGACTGATTCAAGGTCAAGAGGCAGCTAGAATCACCTTGAAGTCTCTCTGTCACCTGTGCTACCCCCAAACCACCCCTTCTTAACCTCCCTGGGCCCAGTACAAACGCCTGCCTCCCTCTGCCCTTCTTGAAGGTCTAATGAACATGGGTGTTTCTTTCCGCTTTTATTTCTCTGGTTGGCTCTCTGTTGTACTGGCAACACCTGTCCGTGGGATCAACAGAGCTGAGCGGTCACCTGGAGGCCTCTTGTCCAGAACACCTGTGGTGAAAGAGCAGGCGGTTATAACAGAGCACAGGCCACAGCTCCAACGCTGGCCCTTCCTGCTGAAGCTGCCATCGTTTAATGAAAGGTGTAGTTCCACTGACACTAGTGTTCTTGCCTCGCTGCAGAGGCGCCTGAGCTTCTGCTGTCTCGCAGACTTCCAGGGGCTGCCTCTGCTGCTGGCCCATGAACCACACTTTCGGTCGAGAAGGCTAGAGTATGGGGTTTTAGTCTTAGCTGCTCGCTAGAAAAGCGCCTGGGGAGAATGTAAAATTCCAGAGCCTGGGCTGCACTCCAGACCAATGAAAGCAGAACCTCTGGACATGGGAGCTGGGCGTCAGCCACTTTTAAAGCTCTGCTTGGAATCCAAATACCATGTAAAGAAGTCTACACTATCCAGCTGGAGAGAAGGGCCCTGGAGGATGAGACGCTAAGTCGAAAGACAGGTCACAGGGAGGAGAACGATGGTCCAGCACTGAGGGGCTCAGACACATGAGCGAGACCATCTTGGTCCTCCAGCCCCCTGGCCAGCTGCCCCAGCCTCTACCTTGTGGAGCAGAGCTGAGCTGTCCCCACTGAGCCCTGCCTGAGTCCCTGACCCACAGCATCGTGAGTTGTTATGTTTAAACCAAGTGGTGGTTGTTCGTAAGCCACAGAGTTTGGGCTGGTTTCTTATGCAGCAGCAGCTTACTGACACTACCCGTAGGACCCTAAGTGCCTGGAGAGTAGGGCCTGTGTCGGTTCATGTTTGTAACTCCTGCACTTAAGTGGGAATTTGGAGAATGCTGGAGAAATGCTGATTGCCAGAGAAAGATCAAAGAGAAAAGCACCATGCTGTGCAGGCCGACTACAGACAGGAAGTGGAGATTCATTGGGTGGAAACACATTCAGTAAAAACCAAAGCAGAACAGACAGGGCTGCCCTCCCCCCTTTGCAGACGAGCATCTGGCCTGTTGCTGGCCTCGGCTGACCCTGCCCTCTGTTCCTCCCTCTCGCTGCTCTCCCCACGGTTCCAGCTTCCAGACACAGCCCAACTGCTCAGGGCAGTGGTCAGTGAGGGGTAAATGGCTTCAGACACCCTCCTGCAAGATGCTCGGGGTCACAGCTCAGCCTCCTGTGACTGTCTCCATGGCGATTCTGGTTTTTGTGGTTCTACTCGCCTGTCATTGCCAAAGATACCAGGACTGGGGCCTCAAACTTCTCTGAAGTGGGAGAGGTGGTGAGTGGCCTGAGGCAGCCCAGGAAGGGAGCAGGTTCATTCGAACTACAAGGAGGAACAGGAGTGTCCTGGGATCCCCAGCCAGATTGGACAGAGTCACAGCAGCCTTTGGGGGCAAGAGCTGCTGACCAGCCATGCCTGTTCCTGCTTTGGGACATGGACACAGTTCGGGGCTGTGGGTCTTGGAGCTGGAGAGAGGCGTGGCCACAGCTGCCTCAGTTCCTCTCTGGGGGTCTCGTCAGGGTTCCCCTCTCAAGCCCCAGCCCCTGCGACTGCCTCCAGAACCATCTCTCCTTAGCCACGGAACAATGCCCCAAGGGCTGGGTGGAGGTGTGGGATCAGCCCTGCCATCTGCTCCCTGCCTTTGTGCGAGTGGACATGGAGCTGCTGTTCTCTGTCCTTTCCCACTGGGCTCACACCGCCTGGTGCTCGGCTCCTGCCAGGTGCTGGGCCACTTTTAGGGTGCATGTGTGTGTGAAGCCCTCGTGGGGACACGATGGTCATTAGGTGGTGGCCCATGGACTAGTGCCAGTCCATGAGCTCTTTGTTACCAGTTGGTGACAAGATGTGCATTTAGATACTGTCATTGTGCTTAGCACAGCTGCAACATCCCCTCCTGTGATTTTGTATGTTATAAAAGCACTAGCCCACGATGGATTAGAAATAAGATAAGACTGATGTATCACACAGAGAAGCAGCACTGAGCTAGGAGCCACGGGCTGTGCATGGGAAACGGCGAGGGAACCTCTCCCAGGAATCTTCCACCAGCTGCACGCCCGTGATTTGATACTTAACAGAGCAGTGAGGAAGCAGTTAAAGTTCCCTAATATTCCAGCTAACTCCAGTGCCCAGCCAGCTCTTCCTTCTTGGAGCTTCTGCTAGACCAGTGGTTCTCAAAGTGTGGTCTTTGAACCAGAAGCATCAGCCAGACTGGGGAGCATGTTAGAAATGCAGATTCTCGGGTCCCTCCCCAGACCTACTGGCTCAGGAACTCTGTGGATGGGCCCAGCCATCTGGGCCTTTAGGGAATTCTGATGCCCACTTCAGTTTGAGACGCACTGTGCTTGCATCTCTAAAACATCATTGTAGACGCTCTTTCCTCTACAACAACATTCTGAGCTCCTTGAAGGCAGGGGGACCCAGAACTCTGTTTTCTGCATCTTCCACAGCTCCCAGCCCAGTGCCGTGGTAAGGGCTGAATAGACAACCTGTCTCTTGCAATTTCATCATAACTGCTGTACCCATTCTACAGCTAGGCAAATAAATGAGCAGAAGGAACAGGAAAAAACTGGTCTTAGGACCAGATAATGAAAGAACTCAGATGAAAATTCCCTTCCATCCTTCCCCCTGGGCATCGAGTGGAGAATTCATCCCCTGATGAGTCTCCTCTTCACTAATTTCACTGTCTCCCATCCCTTTCCAAACTCTGAGCTTGCTGGTTTTAGCCTTTTGTAGGGCCTGCCAGGTCTTTTGGATTTAAAAATGAAAATTTAAGGGTTAACAAAAGGAAGCATTAGCTCTGTCTGGCAATTTGGGCAGCCGGAGAAACCTGACATCTGTGAATGTCATTGCAGACAAAACAGGGACAGCTTTGGGACACTTCTCACATGAAAAGACACTCTAGCCATCTGTTCCAGAAGGACCCACTAGAGGTCATTCAGTGGTGTTGGCACAGTCTCCTCTGAGGCCTTAAGGAGTGGGACACCCTGCACCCTATGGATGCTGGGGCTGGGGTGGGAACTGGGCCCACATGACCGTGCCGCCCCTCTGTTACTGCTCTGGGTCTTGGAGCTCTGTCCCGCCGATGGCCTTCAGGAGGGAGGGAGAGTGGGCACAGTTCCTGTTCTTAGCAAAGGACAAGTTGCAATAACTTTTTAAGTCAGGAGGTGGTGCGGAACAGACGCCCTGAGGTCTGACCCCACATTCTTGCCTCTCTTTCTTCTGCAGTCTTCAGCCTGGCATGCCACTGCTGCTCCTGAAGCAAGGCCACCCCTCGTGCCAGAAACCCCTCGTTCAGCCCTGGGAGAGCTGGCCGCTGCCTCCTGAGCTGGCAGACCTCGGCGGAGTTGCAGGTCCCTGGCAGGGCAGACTTCATTTCCTCCACCTCTGTCCTTCTATTAGAATCTCATGCTCTGTGGCTCCAGATGACTCTTTTGGAGGCAGTAGCCCCTAAAAGTGAGGGCCCTAAGGGTCCCTCCTACCCTTCCCTTCCCCCTGCTCCCCTCCTGCCTCTGAGTATTGTAGGGAATAAACGCAGGAACGTGAAGCATCACAGGGCACTTTGGGCTTGGAACACCAAATCACCCCTTGCCGACCTCAAATCCTTAGAACACAAGGCTACTGCTAACTCGGTCCCCTCCCTACTCTGCCCTTGCTCACAGATCCAGTCCCTTGCTGGTCACCTTTCTCCAACACACCAAGCCCAAGCTCCTCCCTGCTTCAGGGCTCCACACTGCTGTGCCCTCTGCCTTGATTGTTCTCGAGCTCATCCTTCCATGCCCAGATTCTCCTCTGTCTGACTCAGGTCTGAGCTCAAGTGCCATCTCCCCCAGAGAGAGCTCTCGTGACTATAAAAAGTGCCACCTGGGGCCGGCCCGGTGGCGCACTGGAGAGTGCACTGCTTGGGAGTGTGGCGGTGCTCCCGCCGAGGGTTCGGATCCCACGTGGAGACCGGTTCCCGCTCACTGGCTGAGCGTGGTGCGGGGGCAACACCGAGGGTTGCGATCCCGTTACTGGTTAGTAAAAAAGACAAAAAGGAAAAAAAAAATAATAGTAAGTGCCACCTGCCTTCCTCATCTGTCCCTTCCGTGGCCCCGGGCACTCTCTTACATACATTCTCTGCTTTGTTTCTTCCCTGGCATGCATCACTCTGCACTCCCACGTGTGTGAACATATGTAAGGAGCACAAATGTGGCCCATGTAAGCAGCTGTGACCATCAGGCTTCCAGCCTTCCATGCTCAATGGGGCCCTTCTAGTGGGGATTCTGGTGGCTTCCAGAGGTGACAGTCGCTGCTCAACACCGAGGGTTGCGATCCCGTTACTGGTTAGTAAAAAAGACAAAAAGGAAAAAAAAAATAATAGTAAGTGCCACCTGCCTTCCTCATCTGTCCCTTCCGTGGCCCCGGGCACTCTCTTACATACATTCTCTGCTTTGTTTCTTCCCTGGCATGCATCACTCTGCACTCCCACGTGTGTGAACATACTTACTGCCTGTCTTCCTCCCTGGTGTAAATGCTCAGTGAAAGAAGGACCGAGTCACACCTTCCTCCTGGACCCTGGTGACCTCCCCCATGGTTGGCCCGCTGTGAGCATTGGAGGAACAGATGATGAGTTTAGACACAGGAGGCTTGGGAGGCCCAGCCCTGACCGTGCAGACACAGTGCCCATTGTTACCTGCCATCCTTTTTGTCCCCGTGGTGTGTGTGTCCCTCTCAGGGGCTTTAGTTTCTGAGAGGCCCTTCCAAGCACTGAGTAGGTTTTTTTTTCTGCCTCCATCCTCAGACTGGTTCCATGCCACCAGCATCCTTCTGCCCACTGAATTCCTTTGAAAACCAGCAAACTCCTAATCAGGGAAGAGCAGATAAACCCCGATTTTGCTAGGAGCTTTGTGATTTTAGAAAAGGCACCCAATGCCTGTGCTTCATTTTGTCTATCTGTAAGTTGGTGTATTAGTTTCCTGTGGCTGCTGTAACAAATTAACACAAATCTGGTAGCTCTGAAGAAATTTATTCTCTCATAGTTCTGGAGTTCAGAAGTTCAAAATCAGTTTCACAGGGCTAAGGTGCCGGCAGGACTACGCTCCCTCCAAGGGCTCTAGAGGACAATGTGTTGTTCGCATCTTCCAGCTTCTGAGGCTGCTGGTACCCCTTGGCTTGGGGCTACATCACTCTAGTCTCTGTCTCATTTTGCACATCACCTTCTTCCCTGTTTCTTCTCATTAAGGATACGTATGATTGCATTTAGAGTCCACTAGGATGATCCAGGATAAGCAATGCCCCTCAAGATCCTTAATCACACTGTTTGCCCTATAAGGTAATATCCACAAGGTCCAGGTATTAGGAGTTGGACATATCTTTGGGGCCACCGTTCAGCTCACTGCAGATGGGAATCATGACATCTGCCTAGCTCACTGCAAAAGTTGTTGGCAAGATACAAAGATATTTGTAACAGGACACTGCATGGAAATGGAATAATTCCTTTCCAATCTTTGTTCTTAGCGATTTCTAGAAGAATGCAAGAGGCAGCATAGAAGCAAATTCTCGCACTGACAGCCAGGCTCCTTGCATGCATGCCACCACTGAAATGAGGGACTGTGCAGGGGACATTTGTCTGGCCTCAGCCCCTGTTGCTAGCCCGGCAGCCTGTGTTGGTGTCACAGCCATGCTGCGACAGCAGCTGCTTGAACTTAGAGGTGTTTCACTGAGAAATCAGACAGACAAGACAAATAATTCAAGGACTGTAGTTCCCTTGCAGTTTTGCGAGCTCAGCAAAGAAAAGCAAATTTGCTTTGTGTGCAGAATGCCATTCCCTGTCTGGAAAGAAGCTCACAGTGCCTTCCTATCAGGAGAATTTAGTGTCCAGGTTAATGGCAAAAATATGCAGAGGTGAAGGAGAGACAGGCGGGGAACTGCTGAAGGCTGTGGGAGGGAGGGCAGCAGAGAGCGCACTGAAGATTACCTTGGGGTGCTTTCTGGTTCTAATTGGGATTGCCTGGGGAGCTTTAAAGCCCCAACACCTGGGCCGCAGCAGCCCCAGAGCTTCTGCTGTCCTTGGTCTGGGTGTGGTCTGGGCATGGAAGAGATTTTAAAGCTACCCTGGTGATTCTAATGTGTAGACCATGTTCAGGAACTGCTGCTAGGTGGTGACTGGTTAGGTTACAGCTCCATCCTGGTGTGGTGGATGTTGTGGTCTCAGGTTTGATCATTGGATGGGGAGCGGGTTTAATAGAATCTCGGTCTTGGCAAATTGGGGGTTTCCTTGTGGGTTCTGCAGGCAGACACACAGCTCTCCAGGTGATTTATGTATAAGGCAGGAGCACCCCAGCTTTTTAGAGTTCTCTGGATTTGGGAAGCTGATGATATGGCTCCAGGGGACAACCTCAGTTTGAACAGGTTTTATTTATTTATTTATTTGACCGGTAAGGGGATCGCAACCCTCGGCATGGTGTGGTCTGCACCACGCTCAGCCAGTGAGCGCACCGGCCATCCCTGTATAGGATCTGAACCCACGGCCTCGGCGCTACCAGCGACACACTCTCCCAAGTGAGACATGGGGCCAGCCCAACTGCTTCTCAGACTTTAAAGTGCACATGCGTCCCCAGGGGGTGTTGTTCAGGTACAGATCCGGACTTGATGGCTGTGGAGGAGCCTGAGATCCTGCTTTCCTCTCAAGCTCCTAGTGCTGCTGCTGCTGGCCCCCACCTCAGTTTAAACAGTAAGGAGCACAAATGTGGCCCATGTAAGCAGCTGTGACCATCAGGCTTCCAGCCTTCCATGCTCAATGGGGCCCTTCTAGTGGGGATTCTGGTGGCTTCCAGAGGTGACAGTCGGTCCTTAATTTTACACTGCCTTGTGCCTGTCTCTGGTTTTCTCCAAGTGGTATTCTGACTCACTAGAGCAATGGGTCACAACCTTGGCTTCTCGTTAGAATTACCTGAGGAGCTTTAAAAAAATCCTGATGGCTGGACTGCAACCCCATAAAGTCTGATTCAGTTGTCTAGGGTATGGCCTGGGTATTGGGATTGTTAAAGCTCTCCAGGTGACTCATATAAACAACTGGCCTAGAGCAGTGGTTCTCAAAGTGTGGTCCCAGACCAGCAGCAATGTTGTGTCAAGGAACTTGTTAGAAACACAAATTCTTGTATCTCTACAGACTCCCTGTAACGTGGGAGACCCAAATCTGAGAGGGCACTCACGTAGTGTTTGCCTATTCCAAAGAACTCACCCAGTGGCCCTGTGGGTAGAGACTTTGGTTTATTGACTTAGGAGAGTTACTGAGGGTGGCCAGTCAGTTAGATCCACTGCCATGGGGTACGTACAACAGTTCTATAGTGAACAGATCAAAGTAGGGATGTAAATCACCTGCAGGCTTATGTGCAGACCCTCACCCAGCTCACATAGCTCAGAGTGAGTGGGAGATCTGGCTGAGTAGATAAGTTAATGTACTCGCTACTCTCGGGGCACCAGAGTGCTTTAGTGCCAGCGTGCTAATTCATTTACTTAGGGTCCCTGCTTGCTCCAGTCTTCTGTTTGTCTTAAAGGGGACGTGCCTTTCCTTGGGTAACTACCTTGGCCAGGGGTAGTTTTCCAGGCGAGGGGAGACTCTGGTATGCACAGGGAGGGGGAATAGGGCTATGTGCATTCACCCTACACTCACCGAGTCAGGAACTCTGGCTGGGAGCCCAGCAGTCTGCACGAGTGCTCCAGGAGATTCTGATACACCTAAAGTTTGAGAGCCGCTTTTTCTAGGATGTCAAGGTGGCATAAAGTAGGTTTGTGAACTCCTGACCACCCCTGAGGGTGAGTGAGAGATGGGGACAGCTCTTGATTTCTTGGGAAGCTCTGGGGAGGCCCGGAGGACCCTGAGAAGCTGAAGACCTCACAGTGACCCAGAGTTGTCCTCAAATCCTCACTCTTGGGGGGTCATATTCCTCTGCTTATATGTGACTGGCTGGGACCTGAGTCCTGGAACCTATTTCCTGTCTCTCTAGTTGAGGCCTAATTGAGGAGGTGGGGGCAAGGGATGATAAATGGCCTTGACTGTTCCCTGCCCTTGCAGCAAAACCTCCCAGGACACATGTCACCTTCATAACACCTCATTCCATGTGGAAGCATGGTTACAAAGGAGGGCGAGCCAGAGAAGGCTGCATTTGAGTGGAGGCCTCCTGGGCTATCAGTCTGCCACCCCCAGGTATTTACACCAGGTTCAAGGTTAGGTGATACACACTGATGGGTGACAGGAGGCCCTTGCCTGCTACCTAAGGCATGGGGAGTGGAGTTGTCAAAACCCATCTTCAGTCTCCGAGGCCATCATGCCAGCAGCATCCCCTGGGCCATGGGGGCTCTTAGCAGTAGCCAGAAGAGGGGCCCCTTCCTCTGGTCCTGGATGGAAGCAGCTCCTGCCACAGGCAGATGGTCCGCTTTCCAGCCACCCTTGGAGAGGGGCCATCAGCTCGCATGATCACTGTCTTTAGGTCGTACCTGTGACCTGGCTTGAGGAGGATGAGGTGCTCTCTGGTGCAGCACCTGTAGGGGTGGAGTTGGGCAGAGAGGGCAGTTGAGCTTGCAAGTCATCATCGAAGGCGTCTGCCAGCCCCATGGGGGCTCTGGGCTGTTCTGGATGGAAGCATGGGGGCTGGGCTTCCACACTCCTATCCAGACTAGATGGGGGTGTCCCCTGAAGAGGGTGTAAGCCTGGGAGGGGAGAGACACACAAGGGACAGCTGCCGGCCAGCTCTGCAGCTCCCACGATGGTCACACATCAATTAGCTGAGCCCAGTCCAGGCTGACTAAGAGAGGGCTTTGGCCGAGAGACTGGGTCATGCTGAGGCAGCAGAGCCAGCATGGCCATTAAGAACAAGGCAGGAAAGTACCTGGACTAATCCTTAACAGCTGTGGGAACATGGGAAGCTACATGGTGGCTCTATGACTCAGTTTCCTCAACTGTAAAATGGAAATATTGATAGCACATATTTTGTTGTGGGGACTGAATGAACTATCATATACAAAGAACTTAACTCAGTGGTTAACAAGGTGCTTAATATACAGCATTTTGTTCTGGGAAAAGGGCTTAGGATTTGCTGAGGACCTTCCCTGAATATAGAGAATATCAAGTGTGAGGACAGGCACTGGACTTTGGGGTGGGCTGCTCGTATTGAGATCAACAGTGTGCTCCCCCTCCTGGCATGTACCCCCAGGGAAGGACTGGGATGGCAGAAATGCAGAAGGAACAATAGGAGTCAGTGTTTGGGTTCGAGTTTCTAAATAAACTTCTGAAGCCCATGAGGAGTTTGGGAATCCAAGGGCAGGGAAGTCCCAGGGGGCTGCCAGGCGGGGACATCCTTTGTGCACCTGTGAGCTCTGGAGTGGACTAGCAGGCCTCGGGAGGGGTTCTGATGTGTCCTTCCCAGTCTCCTGGACTCTTTCTGGGCCCTGCAGTGCATGCAGATGTGACAGCATCCTCATTGGGGAGGACATGCAGCACGTGGGCCATCACCACAGGACCAACAGGAATGCGGCAATGCCAAGAACTAGGCAGGGGACCAGGCAGGGATGCCTCAGCACACAGGGGGGCGGTATCAAGTGTCACCCCGAGAGCCCCTGCCCACACCTGGATGCCACGTGCACCCACCTCCCCACCCCTCAGGCCAGGGAGAAGGAAGGAGAGGGGAAAGTCCAGGTTAAATTCCAAATGACTGAGTTTATCCTGTTGTTAAGGTAGATTAAGCCTCCCTACCTCCTTAGGAGGAAAGGGGGGCACAAAATAGTGATGAAGTTGTGTTGTTGAAGAAACAAAGTCACACTGGTGTCCCAGCACTCAGACCTGAGTGTTTGTGCCTGCTGCCTGCCCATCCTCTTCAGCTCTCCTGAGACTAGTCACCCACCTGGCATTCCCACTTCCAAAGGTTTCTGCAAACTCCATCCGAAGGACAGAGAACATTTCAAAGGTGAGAGGTTGTACACAGAAGAGCATTTTGTGAATGTTAATGCACCTTACAGATGTAAGAGGAGGGGCTAATAATAATGGGCAGAATTAGTCCAGGAGGAGACAAGTATTAAGTATAATGAGATTATCCTAAGAAGATATCTCCAGTGCTGTTTCTAATTGTGCTCAGTTTCTCTGTCACACAAAGTCCTGAATTTTGGCTTTTTTTTTTTTTTTGTCATGGCTATATATTGCATAAAATGGGTGATAAATAGCTCTTGAGTAAGTCATATTAGCTAATTCCTCTAATCACTGGGCTTTTTGTTTGTTTGTTTGTTTGTTTGTTTGTTTTAAGCACATAGACATTGCCTTGGGAAGCTTCCAACAAGTGATAGGCTTGATATCAAACATAAGCCTGTCAAAATCCTGTGTTTACAATATTTAAGATATCAGGTTTCCAAATGCAACTGTACTTTCACAGAGGAAGAGGTTGGCTGCTTTTCTGTGCTGGCTTTGACCATTTTAGAATCATGCAGTTCAGCTTACAGGTCCCCTGTGCATGTGACACCGAGTTTGCCTTCCTTAGTGCTCTCCTCCCTGGGGGACTGCCTCACCTCTTGCTGTGCTCTGAGGTCCTTCTGGGACCCTGCCCTGCATCATGATGCAGGGAGAAGTTTAGAAAGTTTAGGCCAGTTTTAGAGCTCTGGTTTCCAAGTCAGATGAAGAAATCTGGGTTCAAATCCCTGTACACCCACCATACATATGCAAGTTCTTCAAATTAACTTGGTTTCCTATGTGTGAAATGGGGATGCTAATGACTCCTAATGCAAAACCCTGTTCTGACCAGGGCTGCCCTGTTGCCCACTCGAGGGCTCCATTAACACTGACTTCTACATTGATAGTTTCTCCTGGAGAACAGTGAGAATGGTGGCCCTGGTGTCGTGCAGTGTGGCCATAAGTCAGAGCACGCACAGAAGTCTCACAGCACAGCCTGCCAGCTCTGAGCTGCAGGCCATCCATGGGCAGCCTCAGATGCTGACTCTGCAGCACCTGAACCCACGGACCTTCATCACCAGCACTTCTGGCTGGTGGGAGCACAGGACTGAATCATCCCCATAGCTTTCAATCCTGATGGCATCTTCCAGAGGGGCTGTGATCTCAAGAGTTGTTAGGAAGGAAGCTCCTTGACCACAGAGTTGAGTCTCAGAGCTGGAGGCCAGATAAGGCACTCAGGCATTTCAGGAAGGAGAGCTGTCATTCTCATTTCTAGAAGAGATGGAGATGAAAAAGTTCAGCCAGCCCCACCGTGTCTTTGCAAGAGGGGAGGTACCACTGACCTTCTCTTACCTGCTCAACATTAGGTCTGAAATAGTTCGAGGTTCCCAGTGTATTAATCATGTTCAGTGTGGCTGTCTTGGGTGAAGATGTGCTGTGCTGGTCATGATATGGGAAGACTCTGTACCTACCCCGACTCTGCTCTCTAGATGAGTGTGGCTCGTAAGATGTGGGAATCTTAGTGGGTGATAAAAGAGCTGGACCAGGGTCAGGGCAGGGATCAGGGCTAGAGTCTCTGTGACAACCCTGTGCTCTCGGTATCCACATTCTGTTCATCCTTTAGGACCCGGCTAAGCCTCCCTGATTACTTAAGTCCTCTGAGCTGAGATCTCCTAATGGCTGTACCCTCAGCTCGAGGTACTAAAATATTTACACAGCTAAACATTTTTAATTTCTTCTTTGTGAATATCCTCTCTGTTCCCAGAACACTGTCCCAGTGCTTCTATTTAGCAACAGTTTTTTCTCTTTATTAAAGGTGTTTGGATATGTCTTATCCCTCTAGATGATGGGCTGCTTGAGAACAGGGAAATGTTCTTTGTAATCCTTGCAGTGCCAAGAACACAGCACAAATATTGGTTGATTGGATACATTTGTCTTTAGACCCTCAACTTTTGTTCAGATCAATGACTGAACTCATTCGTTTCTTTGGTAGACGCAGAGGTGCATGCCCATGCCCCCTTCCTGATACTTTCCCATATATAGCAGTTAGCTATTGCTGAGTAACAAACCACCCCAAATCCAGAGTTTTAAGTTCAGGTGGTTGTTTCTTCTATGTCAGCTAGACTCTGCCAGCATCTACTCATCTGCCGTCGATATGGCAGGTGGTGTGGCTGATCTTGGATGGTACTCTCACTTGCTTGATATCAGATGGCTGCTGGCTGGTCAAGCATAGCTTTGGAAATTTCTTAGCACTGTCTCATCCTATGGGAAGCTATTCCAGGCTTGTTATCTCAGCAGGAACAGGGGTTCAAGAAAGAGTGGAAGCTGCAAGGCCTCTCAAAGCCCAGTCTCAGAACAGACACCTCATCATTTCTGCCACACTCTGTTGGCCAAAGCAAGTCACAAGGCCACCTTGCATTCAGAAGTGAGGAAATAGACTCCATCTCTTGATGGAAGAAGTGGCAAAGTCACAATGCAAATAGGCATGGAGGATTTTTAGGGCAATGAAACTACTCTGTATGACAGTATAATGATAGATACATGTTATTACATATTCGTCCAAACCCATAGAGTGGACCCTTATGTGAACTATGGACTTTGGGGATAATGATGTGTCCATGTGGGCTCATTGGTTGTGACAAATGTACTACTCTGGTGGGGATGTTGATAGTGCGGGAGGCTGTGAGTGTGTGGGGACAGGGTTATACAGGAACTCTCTGTACTTTCCACTCATTTGGCTGTGAAACTAAAACTGCTCTAAAAATAGACTGCTAAAAAAATACAAAACACAATAAAACAAAAACAAAAAAGGGGCAGGGAAATAGGGATCCCTTTATTGGGACCATTAATGCAATCAAAAGACCACACCATGTCAGATGTCAAAGTCTCTGTTCTGATTGGTCCTATGTCTCCTCCAGTTCTTAGGGGCAGTCAGTCCCTTCCTAGTAGAGGGGACTCTGATAGGACAGAAGTGTCTGGGGTCACAGTGATTCAGGAGCTCTTGCTTTTGTTAACTCTACTTTTCTCTCACTCTGTACATTATACCACAAGGGCACAAGAGGGAACCTTCCTTCCTGCTCTCTGCCTGACACACTGCAGGAGCCAGAGAGAGGACCGTGAACACAGGGTCCAGGAGCCTCTTCCATCATTCCAGCAGCCATAGTGGAATTCTGCTGGGAATGCAGATACAACCACAATCAGCACCTTTCCTTCCAGCTTCCTGGAATAGTCACATGATCTTACTGAAGGACACCCAGCCACACCCCTATATTCTGTTATTCACCAAGCCTGCCACACAGTTACTTGGCAGCACCTTATATATCTTCCATTGTGTAAATCTGAGTCAGCTCTGTACATTCTATGTGCTTTTCCAGCGGAGTTGCTGGCTTTGGAGTTGTTATGAGAATTCTTTTTCCATCCCTTTCTCTCCTGGTTCCCTTCTTTATTTTATTTTATTTTTTCTAATTTTTTTTGGCTTTAATGTGTTGAATTTTAAAAAATTTTGGCTTTAATTTTTGAATTAACATACAGTAATAGTTACTTTTTTTTTGGCATATAGTTCTATGAATGTCAACACATGTAACTACCACCACAATCAGAATTAAAAAACAGTTACTCCCTCATGCTACCCTTTTATTTAAAGTTTTATCCTCCCTTTACCCCAACCCTTGGCAACCTCTGATCTGTCATTTATCACTAGTTTTGTATTTTTGCAAATGTTAAATGAAGGGAATTATACATTATATAAGATTTTGAGACTGGCTTCATTTACTCAACACAATGGCTTTGAAGTTCATCCAAGTTGATGCTAGCATCAAACGTTCATTTTTTTTTTCCTGATGAGTAATGTTCTGTTATATAGACGTACCAGCTTGTTTACCCATTCAGCCACTGAATTGACTTACTTTCAGTTTGGGGGATTATGAATAGAACTTCTATAAACATTTGAGTACAGGTTTTTATGTGAACATAAATTTTTCATTTCATTTCAAATACCTAGGGATGGAATTACCAACTTCATAAGAAACTGCCAAATTCTTTTCCAGAGAGTCTTAACCATTTCATAGTCCACCCTGTACTGGTGCTCCATATCCTTGCTAGCACTTGGTATTATTAGCAATTTTTAGCACTTAGTATTATCAGCGATTTTTAGAAAAATAACAGCTTTATTGGGATATAATTTACATGCCATACAATTCACCCATTTAAAGTATACAAATTCAATGGTTTTTAGGATATTCACAGATATTTGCAACCATCACCACAGTCACTTTTAGAACATTCATCCTATCAAAATGAAAACCTGTACCCTTTAGCGATTACCTCCCTGACCCTGCATCCTCATCCCCTGACCCCCAGCCTTAAGCAACCACCAATTTACTTTGTATCTCTATATGTTTGCCTGTTATGGACATCTCATATAAATGGAATCATATAATATGTGGTCTTTTTTCACTGAGCATATTTTCTTGGTTCATCCATATTGTAGCACGTATCACTACTCCATTCCTTTTCGTGACCAAATAATATTTTATTTTATGGATATAGCACAATTTATTTACCCATTCATTGGTTGATGGGTATGTGGCTTGTATCCACTTTTTGGCAATTGTGAACAATGCTCTTGTGAACATGGTTTCACTCCTCTTGGATATACTCATATCCTTAGGTGTGATTGATGGGCCATATGACCACTCTGTTTTTAAACATACGAGGAATCACCAGACTGGTTTTCAAAGTGTCTGCCCTGTTTTACATTCCTACCAGCAGTGTATGAGGTTCCAAATCTCCACATCCTTGTCAACACTTGTCTGATTCTTTTATTACAGCCACCCTAAGTGAGTAAGAAGTAGTATCTCACTGTAGGTTTGATTTACATTTCCCTAATAACTAATGATGTTGAGCATATTTTCAAGTGCTTGTGCATTTGTGTATCTTTGGAGAAATCTCTAAGTCCTTTGCCTGCTTTAAAATTAGGTTGTTTATCTTTTTGTGGTTGAACTATAAGAATTCTTCGTAGGTTCTGGATCCAAGTCTCTCATCAGATATATGATTTGCAAAGGTTTTCTCCCATTCTGTGGGCTGTGTTTTCACTCTCTCAAAATGTCCTTTGATGCACAAAAATTTTTAATTTTGATGAAATCTAATGTATTTGGTTTTTAATTTTGTTGCCTGTGTTTTCAAAGTCCAATTTAAGAAGACATTGCCAAATTCAAGGTAATGCAGATTTACCCCTGTTTTCTTCTAAGAGTTTTGTATTTTTATCTCTTAAATTTAGGTCTTTGATCCATTTTGGGTTAATTTTTATATATAGTGTGAGGTAAGTGCCCAACTGCATTCTTTTGCATGTGGGTATCCAATTGTTCCAGAATCATTTGTTGAAGACTCTGGTTATTTTCCCCATTGAATAGTCATGTCTTCCTTGCCAAGAAACAATTGACCATAGATATATAGGTTCATTTCTGGACTCACAATTCTATTCCTTTGATGAATATATCTATCCTTATGCCAGTACCATACTGTTTTTTGTTAACTTTTGTAGTAAAGTGTTGAAATCTGGAAGTGAGAGTTCTCCAAATTTATTTTTGCTTTTCAAGATTATTTTGATAATTTGGGTCCCTTGGAATTCCATATAAATTTTAGGATCAGATTTTCCATTTCTGCAAAATGCTTATCAAGATTTGTAGATAGCTTTGTGGAGTATTACCATTTTACTATTAAATCTTCTAATTCATAAAACACAGGATTTCTTTCTGTTTATTTAGATCTTTAATTTATTCAGCAATGTTTTATACT
Organism: Galeopterus variegatus; assembly: GCF_000696425.1. Taxonomy (NCBI): domain Eukaryota; kingdom Metazoa; phylum Chordata; class Mammalia; order Dermoptera; family Cynocephalidae; genus Galeopterus; species Galeopterus variegatus. Next base: position 651,120 of record NW_007726227.1, on the reverse strand, counting down.
TTTCAGTGCACAAGTCTTGAATCTCCTTTGTTAAATTTATTTCTGAGTATTTTATTCTTTTTCATGTTATTGTAAATAGAATTGTTTTCTATTTCTGATTGGTCATCACTAGTACAGAAGTACAATTGATTTTTAGGTATTGATATGCATACTGCAACTTTGCTAAATTTGTTTATTAGCTCTAATATAGCATCATGTCATCTACAAATAGAGATAGTTTTACTTCTTCCTTTCCAATTTGAATACCTTTTATTTATTTTTGTTACCTCATTGCTCTATTTCTAGTACAATGCTGGATAGCAGTTGTGAAAGTGGGCAACCTCATCTTGTTACTCATGTTAAGGGGAAAGTTTTCAGTTTTTCACCATTGAGTGTGATGATAGCTGTGAGTTTTTCATAAATGCCTTTTATCACGTTGAGGAAGTTTTCTTCCATTTTTGCTATTCTGAGTCTATCATGAAAGGGTGTTGAAATTTATCAAATGCTTTTTCTGCATTGTTTGAGATGATCATGTGATTTTAAAAGTTACTCTATTAGTGTGGTATGTTACATTGATTGGTTTTCATATGTTGAACCACCATTATATTTCTAGGATAAATTTCCTTGGTAATGGCATGTGATCTCATTAATACTTGCATGCTGCTGGGTTTGGTTTGCTAATATTTTGTTGAGGATTATTGTAATTTGTATATTCACAAGGGATGTTTTCTGCAGTTTTCTTTTCTTGTGATGTCTTTGTCTGCCTTTGGTGTAAAAGTAATGCTGTCCTCATAGAATGAGTTAGAAAATGTTCCTTATGCTTCTATTTTTAAGAAGAGTTTGAGAAGGATTGGTGCTAATTTTTCTTTAAATATTTGGTAGAATTCACCAATGAAGCATTTGACTCTGAACTTTTCTTTGTTGGGAGGTTTCCCATTACCGATTCAATTTCTTTACTTTGTTATAAGGCTCTTCAGATTTTTAATTCCTTTTTGAGTTAATTTCAGTAGTTCCTGTCTTTCTAGGAATTTGCCCATTTTATCCAGGTTTTCTAATTTGTTGATGTACAATTGTTCATAGTACTCTTTTATAATTCTTTCTACTTCTGTAAGATTGGTAGTAATGTCCCCACTTTTATTTCTGATTTAGTAATTTGTGTCTTACCTCTTTTTTTTTTTTCTAATCAGTCTAGGTAAAGCTTTGTCAATTTCATAGGTACTTTCAAAAAACCAACTTTTGTTTTCATTGATATTCCCTGTTGTGTTTCTATTCTCTGTTTCACTTATCTCTACTCTGGTCATTTTTCTTTCCTTCCTCTACTGCCATTTTCTTAGATTTTCTCTCATTTTTCCATTTCCTTAATGTGGAATGATAGGTTATTGAGATGAGCTCTTTCTTTTTTTTAAATGTAGGCATTACAGCTATAAATTTCCCTGTGAGCACTGCATCTTATAAGTTATATATGTTGTGTTTTCATTTGTATTTGTTTCAAAGTTTTTTTAAAATTTAACTTGTGATTTCTTCTTTGATCCATTAGTTGCTCAAGAGTGTGTTGTTTAATTTCCATTTATTTGTGAATTTGCCAGTTTTCATTCTGTTATTGGTTTTTAATTTTATTCCACTGTAGTAAGAGAAGACACTTTGGGGTTTTTGTTTGTTTGTTTGTTTGTTTAATATTTTGGAGTCAATCTTTCCAGTTAATTTATTTGAGAGAAGATACTTTGAATAATTTCAAACTCTTAAAATTTATTCTGACTTCTACTGTGGCCTAACATATGGTCTATCCTGGAAAACGTTCCAAGTTCATTTGAGAAGAATGTGTATTAAACTGTGTTGGGTAGAGTATTCTGTATATGTGTTGTTCAAGTCCTATTTCTGTATTGATATTTTGTCTGGTTGTTCTATCCATTATTGAAAGTGGGCTATTGAAGTCTCTAAATATTTGTATAACTATTTCCTCTTTTAATTCTGTCAATTTTTGCTTTGTCTTTTGGGACTCTGATGTTAAGTGTGTGTATGTTTAAAATTGTTATATCTTCTTGATGGATTGGGCCTTTTATTAATACATAATTTTCTTCTTTGTCTCTTTTAACAACTTTTGACTTAAAATCTATTTTGTCTGATATTAGTGTAGCCATCCCTGCCCACTTTTGGTTACTATATGCATTGAATAACTTTTCCATCCTTTCACTTCCAACCTATTTGTGTCTTTCGATCTGAAGTGAGTCTCTTGTAGATGGCATAAAATTAGATCATGGTTTTTTGTTTGTTCTTTAAATCTGTCCTGCGAATCTCTGCCTTTCAACTGGAGAGTTTAACCCATTTATATTTAAAGTACTATTGATAAAGAAGAGCTTATGTCATTTTGTTATTTGCTCTCTCCACATCTTATTCTTCTTTTGTTCCTCAATTCCTCCAATATTGCCTTCTTTTTTGCTTAATTGAGTTTTTATAGTGTACCATTTTGATTTCCTTTTAATTTACTTTTCTCCCTCCTTATATATATTTTTTAATCTCTATATTTTCTTTGTGGTTATCAGTTGGCACCTTAAATTTATAAGAAATAATTTGAATCAATACTTAGTTTCAACAGTAGATAAATCTTCTGCTCATACAGTACTGTTTCTCCCCTTCTATGTTGTTATTGTCACAAATTATATATTTTTACATCATTTGCCCATTAACATAGATATGCAATTATTTTTTTCTCAAATATAGATATTATTAGCTTTTATATTTACCCATGTAGTTACTTTTACAAGTGCTGTTTATTTCTTTGTATGGCTTTAATTTGCTGTCTAGTGTCCTTTCATTTGCACCTGAAGAACTCCATTTAGCATTTCTTGTTGGGCAGGTCTACTAGTAATATTAAATCCCTGAGATTTTGTTTATCTGGGAATGTTTTAATTTCTCCTTCATGTCTGAAGGATATTTTTGCCAGATAAAGAATATTTGGTTGATATTTATTTTCTTTCAGCACTTTGAATATGTCATTCTACTGTCTACTGGCCTCCACAGTTTCCAATGAAAAATTGGCAGCTAATCTTATTAAAGATTCTCAGTGCATGATGAGTTACTTCTCTCTTACTGCTTTTAAGGTGCTCTCTTTGTCTCTGGCTTTTGATAGTTTGATTATAATGTGTTGGTCTGGATCTTCTTGTATTTAACGTACTCAGGGTTTGTGGAGATTCTTGACTGTGTAAATTCATGTCTTTCATCAAATTTGGGATTTTTTCAGTCATTATTTCTTCAAATATTCTTTCTGCATGGCCCTCTTTCTACTCTCCTTTTGTGACTTCGATGACATTTATATTATGACATTATATATATGACATTTGTTATACCTTTTGGTATTGTCCCACACTCCTTAGAGTTATCTTCATTTTTTTCAATCTTTTTCTCTTTGTATTCAATTTTTATAATTTTAATTGATCTACCTTCAAAGTCAGTGACTTTTTTCTTTGTCATGTTCATTTTGCTGTTTATCTCATCCAGTGAGTTTTAAAAAATCTTTTGTTATTGTATTTTTTCTTTTTCTTTTAAGAAAATTTTTATTTATTATTAGCATATTCATTCTTTCAAATTGTGATATTTCTTTATGCCATGTGCCAGACCTGTCACTTCCCAAATCCCCTCTCTCCCTGCCCCATCTCTAGCATCCTTAAGTTTGTTCTCTCCTTCTGAAAGTTCCACATATTGTTGTGGTCATTTCTTTCTTTCTTTCCTTCATTCCTTCCTTCTTCCCTCCTTCCCTACCCCTACTCCCTCTCTCCCTCCCTCCCTTCCTTCCTTCCTAGCAGCCAGTTTTGAGTGAGAACATGTGGTATTTCTGTTTCTTTGTCTGGCTTATTTCACTTAACATAATTTTCTCCAGACTCACTCATGTTGCTGCAAACGGCAGAATTTCATTTTTTTTTACGGCTGAGTAGTCTTCCACTGTGTATATATACCATATTTTCTTTATCCTGTCATCTGTCAATGGACATTTAGGTTGGTTCTATATTTTGGCTATTGTAAATATAGCTGCAATGAGCATGTGAGTGCAGGTATCCCTTTGACACGCCCAAATCAACTCAAAATGCATTAAAGACTTACATATAAGACCTGAAACCATAAAATTACTAAAGGAAAATATAGAGGAAACACTCCAGATAATAGGACTGGGCAAAGACTTTATGAACAAGACCCTCAAAGCATAAGCAACAAAAGAAAAAAAATAAATGGGATTATTGTATTTTTCAGGTATAAAATTTACATTTGGTTCTTTTTTCTAGTTCCTATTTCTTTGATGAGATTTTCCATCTTTCTACTTATTTCAAGAGGGTTCAAACTTGTTGGAACATTTTTTATAAAAGCTGTTAAAAGTTTCTGCCAGATAATTTCAACTTCTGTGTCATCTTGGTATCATCATATGCTGATTGTCTTTTCCACTAAGAATTGTGATTTTCTTGGTTCTTCATAGGTCAAGTAATTTCGGTTTGTATACTGAACATTTTGAATATTTACATTATGAAACTCTGGATTTTGTTTTAATCATATATAGAATGTTGGTATTTTTGTTTTTCTAGGTAATCAGACTTTTCAGGTCAGGCTCTGACCAGTCTCTTTAGGTTGTGGTTTCAGTGTCAGTTATATTTTCAAATCCTTGCAGTGCTATTTATATCTGTCCTACATGTGTCTCACCCAGTTCCATCTGGTATTTGGGTGGTGGTTTATCCCGTATTTCTGTTCTTGAAGTCTATGGTATGCTTTTTATGGTCAGATCCATGCTTACACAGCTTGTGGCTGAGCTCAAGAGACATAACCAACTTATGCGGTTGCTTTCCTGAGCTCCTCCCTGTCTGTGATCTCCTTAGTATTTTCTGATTTCTTAGGGGATCCCTTTTTTAGTCTTCCAGACAGAAACTTAGTGCTTTATTTATTCTGCTCTGCCATACCCTTCTCCAAATGTACCTATGTCAGGGTCAAACAGCAGGAGGACAAAGAAAAAGAACAAAGGGTGTTTACACCACCCACTTGGAATCACATCTCCTCCAACTGGTGAGGAAAGTCCTCTTCCTTAGAATTTTAGTCTCCTGTGGTCTCTCATTGCTGTTTTGCTGAAGCCACCATTGGCACCAGATTGTTTGAAAGCTCTAGTGAGAGAGAATAAAAAAGAGGGGGAAAGGAAGGGTTTCCACTCTGTCTATGAGTATTAGAAGACCCCTCTCCCATTGTCCAAGTCAGATCAGAGGGCTTCTCCTGGAGCATCTCTATCCATGTCAATGCCCACATCCAGGCTTTGGGCTGCGCCGGGTTCAGGCCAGGGAATACTGGAGGAAAATAAAATGGCACTGCCAGTTCAATGGCATTTGAATTCCAGTCTCTTTCCCTATCTTCCTGCTGCCATTTGCTTTTCAGAGTACTCAAATAGCTGCTCCATGCATTCTTTCCAGGTATAGCTGCATTTAGGAGCAACAGGCTGGAGTGTGCTTACTCAATCTTATCCCAAACTAAACTTCTCCTGGGTCCTCTTTATGCTTTTTGGGGGTCACTCTTATACCTTCTCATCACTTAAGAGTATACTTGGCCCTTTCTCCCTTGTACTGATCTTTCACTACTACAGAATGTTAGAACAACTATTAAATTCCAGTACAAAGTCTGTGGTGAAGCTCAATAGAAAGTGTGGTCAGCCATAGAAACCCCTCTGCTCAGGATGGAACAAAAGATCCAGACCCCTTTCCTTTATGATTATTTTCTGGGCAAGGTCCTAAACCAAACATTTACTGAGAAAGAATTATGTAACTGGCATTATACTAGAGTTAGAAGCCTTGTTGAACACTGGGAATTTTCTATATAATATAGATAATAGGAACAAGATAAAGATATTGATAAAATACAGTTGTAATAATCTGCCCAATCAGTATGGCAGGGGAGAAATATTCAACCAATATTTGTTAAATTATTAACAATGCAAATTGGTACAGCCTTCTTGGAAAGGAATTTGGGGAGAAAACTCAAGAAATTTTAGCATTTGTACATACTTAGAAATTTATGCTAAGGAAATAACTGTAAAAATGAAGTCATATACTCAAAATGTACTTATTAAAGATTATCTCTAATAGCCAGGCATTAGACATAACCCCATTGTCCCCAAACTAGAGAACATTTGAATAAATTATAGTACACAAATATTATATTATGAAATATAGTCATTTAAAATGAATATTTTGAATTTATGTAGAAGCATACAAAAATGTTTACAATATAACGATGGACCAATTATGTATTGCTGTGTAATTTTAACACAACTACCCAGATGAAAGAGACAGGAAGAGAAGTTTTAACAGAATATTATTGAAGCCCATAATAACATAAAAGCAAAAACACTTTATATTTGTACTCTGCGCAGCACGTTAAAAAAAAACAACCAAAAAACTCCTCTGGTAACATACAAGTATTTATCTTTTATATTGCCACATTATTTAATCCTGTTTTTAATTTTAATAGTTTTTTAGCAGAACTTTTTTTTTGGGGGGGGTTTCTAAGTATGTGGGCATATAATCTTCAAATTAAACTAATTTTTGTTTCTTCATCCTTAATATCAGTCTTGAGAATATCACCTTACAACATTAGGAAAAAACTTCCAAAACAATGTTGAATAACTGTAGTGATATAAGACAATCCTTTTCTATTCCAGAATCCTTTACATAATTTATGGGAACAATGTAAAGGAGAAGAAATATGATTATAGCAAATTGCATTTAGCAACTGCTAAAAAGGCATTTTATAAAATTCCACATTCAATCCTTATAAAAATTTATGTAGGGTTGGAATAGGAGGCCACAAAAAGATAAAAGCAAAAGTATTTCCTCCAAATTACTAATAAATATTTTATTTTGTATGCCAGTATAAAAATATGTTCAATATAGTCATTTTAAAATAATCATGTAAGGTAATATAATATTTATGTACCACAATTTAATAAATTTTGTTCATGAATTATTGTGTTAAATTGAATATCCTTGAGAACTTTCATTACTTTTTTTTTTTAAGTTCATCTTTTGATGCCATGTCTATGAACTTTTTGTTTAATCGTAGGTCATAAAGATTTTCTTTTATAGTTTTTTCTAAAAGTTTAATCGTTTTATATTTTACATTTGGAATTATGAGTCATTTTGAGTTAATTTTTGTTTAAAGTGTGTGGTTCAGGTTGGGGTCCATTATTTTGCATATGGATGTCGAATTGTCATTTTTTGAAAAGACTACCCTTCCTCCATTGAATTAATTTTGCAAATAAAGAAGTTCTTAAAATTCAGTTGGGAATATTTGTGGGGATCTGTTTTTCAGTTCTTGTTTGTTTTACTAAGTCTTAAAAATCAAGTAATGTGATTTGTCTAGCTTTATGCTTTAAAAAAAATCATCTTGGCCATTCTAGTTCCTTTGCCTTTCTACATATATATATTTTTTAGAATCGGCTTGGCTATGTCAACAAAAAATTCTGTTGGGATTATGCTTTATTTTGCTTAAATTTATAAGACGTCAAACTTGTCAAAAAATTATTCATCTGGGAATTGAACCATCTATATTTCTGGAATAAACTTTTCCTAGTCATAGTACATTATCCTTTTAATATAGCAATGGATCCAATTTGCCAATGTTTCATTTATAAATTTTTCACATCTATGGCCATAAATAAAGTTGACCTAGAGTAGTAGGGATTTATTTTGCTTTTCTTGGTATATCCTGTGCTAGGTTTTTCACTGAATGGATTTGAAAATTTTTCTATCTTTTTCTATGGTCTGGCATAGTTTAATATAGGAATTATCTCTATTTTACTATAGACTTTCTGAGTCTTTGCATGTCTAAAAATACCTTTCTTTTGCCTTGACAGGTGATTGATATTGTGGCTGAGTATAGGATTCTTGGAATACTGTCCTCATTCAATCATCTTTAAACATTTTTCCATAGTCTTACCTCCAGTCTTGCAGACAAGGTGTCTGATGCGAGCCCATTTGTTTCCCATTGTAAGTAATCTATCACTTCTTTCTATAAGCATGCAATATTTTCTTTTACATAATTGGATTTCAGGAATGTCATCAGGAAATGTTACTGAGAGTCTAGGTTTTTTTTTTTTCCAATTATGATTAATTTTACTTTTTTTGTAAACTGAAGACTTAAAACTTTTTTCTACTATGACAAATTTTCTTTTATGACTTCCTTATTTATTATGTCTCCATCTGTTCCCTTTCCGCCTTCTAGTAAACTTTTATTAATCATAGTCAGATATCCCAGATCTGTCCTCCAAGTCTCTTTTCTTAATTTCTCATGAAGTTCACATCATTTATAGAATACTTCTTCCACTTGACCTCCTAAAATAGTAATTTGGTTCTCAGCAAAGAATATTCTCTCCTCAGCGAGTCTATTGAACTTGTAATTTCAGAAATAAGTATTCTAGTTTTAGAAAAGCTTTTGCTCTGTGCTAAATTGAATGCCCTTTGGGAGTTCTCATTTGTTTTCTAGGTTCATCTGTCTCTTCCATTAGCTCTATTTTAATAATAGTCATCTGTTCTCCTTTTAAACTTAGTCTTCTCCCTCGAATTGCTGAATGTTCTTAATTCGGTAGTTCTCAACCCTGGCCACATGTAAGAATCACTCTAGGGAGATTTTAAAAGTTCCAGTGCCTAGGACATAGTGAAACCAATTAATGAAGAATTTCTGATGGTAGAACTCAGGCATCAGTAGCTTTTAAAGCTCCCCAGGTGATTCCAGTGAATCAGCCAAGAGTAAGCACTTCTCTCTTAAATAGGACTCATTTTATTTATCTACTCATGGGTGTATATTCCCTTAGAATTTGTATAGCGTATAGCTTTGGTGCCTCAATAGGCAGATGGTGGAAGGGACAGAAGTTTTTGCTCTTATGAGGTGGTGGAAAAAATCCTGGAAAACTGGGTTTGCGGGCTGATCAGGTAGCTCAGTTGGTTAGAACACGGTATGATAACACCAAGGTCAAGGGTTTGGATCCCCATATTGGCCAGCTGCCAAAACCAAAACCAAATGAAAAAACCCATGCTCACCCTGCTGGAGTATGGGAGGAAACTCTCTGTCCTTAGGTCTCTTCGAGTGCAGGTGACAGTGCTTCCCCACCCACAGGGACCGTTGTCAGTGCACTTCAGTGTGCAGCACCCCTCCAGGTTCACAACAGCCCGTGGACTTGGCAGGTCTTCTAGGAGCCACATGTAGAAAAGTGAACAGGGGCAGACAAGGGTTTTCTAGTTCCAAGGGATTGCTGGCTGTGCCTTTCCAGTTGTGCTGCTCCAGACGGAGAGTTTGGAAAGGGGAAGTAGACAGCTGTGTGTGTAAGTAAGCAGCCATATTTCCAGAATCTCCTTTGATATTCCTCTTGGCAATGAAAATTATCACGATTTAGATTTTTAGGATCAGATCATTAGGGTAAATATCAAAATGTCCATAGCCTCAAATTGGGTGCATCAAAAATTTCATGTACATCCACACAGCAACAGGGACAAATCTCAAATGCATCATGCTGAGTGAAAGGAGCCAGATTCATAGGGCTATGCACCACATGATTCCATTTATATGCTCTTCTAGAACAGACAAACCACAGGGACAGAAAAACAGAGCAGTGGTTGCCAGGGGCTGAGAGCGGGGGGGGGGGGGGGGGGGGGGGGGGGGGGGGGGGGGGGGGGGGGGGGGGGGGGGGGGGGGGGGGGGGGGGGGGGGGGGGGGGGGGGGGGGGGGGGGGAGGAAATTGGCTACAAGGGGGCACTGGAGGGAAGTGGGCATGATAGGATTTTTCTATTTCTGATTGTGGTGGTGGTCGCATCATTATATTCATCTGTCAAAACTCATAGAACTGAGCATTAAAAGTAATACATTTTATTACATGAAAATTGTACCTCAATAAACCTGCATGAAAAAAAAATCTCGTATATTTCCTCCATTGTGCTGAACCATTTGCAGATCTCCAAAAGCCTCTAAGGCCTCTCAGCCTTTGCTTATTCTATTTGTTCTGCCGAGAAATTTCCATGTACTCTTTATGACTTGGATTAGATGCCACCTAATGGGAAGCCTTCCGTTTCCCTGTGAGACTCTTCCTGGTGCCTCTCTCATGCATAAGGGTTCCTGCCATCCTGGTGCTGAGGTGCTTGTCTATGTGTTTGTATTTTCTGCTAGACTATGAGATCGATGACAGCAGGAATTTCATCTTGTTTATCATTATTATTTTCATTGTGTCCCTATCACCTAATTCAGTTCTCTCCAAGTATTGAGTAATTTATAACTTGGAAAAGATAAGGTGGCTGCCATCCAGCATGTTCACCTGTTTACCAGGAATTTTCCTTTTTAGAATCCTTCCTAGAAGCCACTAAAAAATCAGGAACTGTCCCAGGAATTATTTGTAAAATCCTTGCACTAGAGCCCGCGTGCTCGGTGGTGGAGCTCACAAAGCAGATGGACGAGCCACTGAGTTTACAAACCTGAAGGTGGGTACTTTGAGGAAGATGTTTTCAGAAGACGGAAGTGAGTTCCCTGCAAATCCACGGTTCGTAACGCCTCATCCGTTTCCATAGCTGCAATCAACAAGAGTGCTTGTTCTACTTGCTTTCCCTGCTTGACAATATAATTTCAGAGACTGATGAAAAATGTTTTCAGCGCTAACATCAATACTTCTGATTATAGTTGCTTTTGTGCTTGTCTCTCTCCAGTAGGAACATTTGCCAGGGAAGATGGGAAGGTAGGCGGAAGCCCCATGCCTCCTGATAGTTCAGCTCTCAACAATCTGCCTGTTCTAGTCAAATTCTGCACTTATTTTGAAGAATTTGAAGGCCGGGGTATGGGGTTAGGGAAGAGATATGATAACTTTGGGGCACTTGTTCTAAAGCTGTTGTATCTGAACAAATAAGCAGCCACTGACCCACCTCTGCTTCAGAATCTCATTTCTCTTCCCTTAGATTCCAAGTCATGGGTATTGTGTAAAAGCTCTTAATGTAGTTGGGAAATGCCGCGTTTCCTTCATATCTGCGCCTCTTGAGGAATTCACATTCAAGATACAGGATGGACCTCCTCCGTTTAGGCAGAAGCCTGCTGAAATGTTGCCGTCTCGGGCCACGCTGTCAGGGGAGCGAGACTCTCTCCGCGTGTCTTTAACTGAGTTAATTTCTCTTCTGCATTTGGCTGAGCAGTGGAGACCCTCTGCGATTTCAGGGTTTCTACGTTTGCTTCAGGGTTGCATCTAAGTTCAGTGAGTCTATTGCACTTGTAATTTCAGAAGCATTCTAGTTCTAGAACAGCGTTTGTTCTCTGTTGAATTGAATGCCCTTTGGAAGTTTTCGTTTGTTCTTAAGTTCTCATTTGCTTTCTAGGTTGTGGGAAGCTGCAGTGGGCTGAGGTGTCAGGGATGTGGGGGTATCTCATTCTCAGTTGTTCTCATTTCTCTGCCACGTCCCTCATCCCATCTGCCCCAGTGTTCCATGTAAGCAAGTCATTACCCCCAGACCTCTAGTTGCCCTGTTGTACCCTTCTTCAACCCAACTGCTGAGCCTCTCTGTCTGTCTGTCTGTCTGTCTGTCTGTCTCTCTCTCTCTCTCACACACACACACACATGCATTTTTGTCCCTTCTGTCATGGCACAAGAGGTCTCTGAGGTTATCGTGGTCAATCCACTTGGGCGCTCCTTGTGGCATCTCTTCTGCCTTAGGCCCCAGAAACCTGGAGCAGTTTCTGGGACCATCAGAAAAGGGGGCTTGAGTTCTTGGCTCCCTGGAGTTCCAATTACTACTCCAACCTCCTCATTCACCTGAGTGGAGATGTGTGGGTTGCGGAGTACAGGTCCCTTGCTCAAGGAAGCCACAAGAATCTAGGCTACTAGATACTACACAAACATACCAGGGGTCTTCAAAAAGTTCATGGAAAGTTTTGTATTATCTTTTAATTCTATTTTTCCACGAGCTTTTTGAAGTCCTCTTGTACATTATGCAGAACCATATGAAACTGACAATTTTGTGGGTTAAAACTAACTTAATAGTAATTTTATACTAAATTGAATTAAATAGAATAAATATACTTTGGGCTATACTACCCAATCACAGTAAACATTTCTCAATCTGTCCACCAGCTTTGCAAAGGTTTTTGTTGGAATTTTTCTAGCAAATTTTATTCCTCCTAGGTGACCTTTAGTTGTTTGCACAAAGTGATCAGAAGGTTTTGTGCTTATGTATTTTGAGCAACTCGTTTCTAAACCACTGAAACTCTTCATTTGGAATATTGTTTAACAGGTTAGAAAATGTTTACAAATTTTCAAAGTGTGAAAATAGTAGAATTTTTATAGGTAACACACATGATTTTGGAAAAGATGTGTTGGGAACATTTCCAAACATCTCACTTAAAAATGCTCTGTTCGGGGGCCGGCCCGGTGGCGTACTGGAGAGTGCGCCGCTTGGGAGTGCGGCGGCGCTCCCACCGAGGGTTTGGATCCCATGTGGAGACCGGTTCCCGCTCACTGGCTGAGCGCGGTGCGGGCGCAACACCGAGGGTTGCGATCCCATTGCCGGTCAGTAAAAAAGACAAAAAGGAAAAAAAAATGCTCTGTTCGTATCATGTATTTCTTTGAAAAAAATCAACCCCAGCTCATTGTCACTCTTTGTTTAAATATCATCTTTACCTTGAATGGACAGGGAAGGTACTTTTTTAAACAGAAAGTATTTGTTAGACAGCAAAGCAGTGACAGCCACTTGCCATCATAGGAAAGGTCAGCAGATTGAAAACACTTGTCTTTTTGTGAAAGAAAAGTATATAACTCATCTTCAAGTCTGACAAATCTTTTAAGTACTTTACTGTGATATAACATACAAATCTTTCTATGGCACAAGAAAGTGTCAAGGTCAGTCCCCTTCTATTATGAAGTATTGTAAAACTTGTGCTCAATCTTAAAAAAATCTTAGTTTTGTGACTTTTCCAACATCATTGACATCCTGCAGTCCTTGGTACACTTCTGGCTGCACATATCTGCTGCAAGAGTTTGCCTATAAATGATGCAGTGTGTAAGCGTGTTTCACGTGTAATACCACCTTGGCAGCCTTACCCCAGAATTCCTTTTTAATCTCATAAGATCCTGTATTTAATAAAGAAATCAATTGTTAAGATTATATCTTTCCTTGCACATCTTTACTATGTGACTCACCAAAGGTACTTCTTTGCGAATTTAATTATTGAAACCAATCTGGCAAATCCCATAAGCTGAAACTTGTTAGAAACATCTGTACTTGATCCGTTTACAGACTCCTGCACTGCATGCTTATTTAAATGCTTGTTTCTTCAGCAGTGTTTTCTGTGAGTATTCTCATGGTGTTTGCTGACCCAGGGATGTGTTTTAGTTTGTTGCCATCTTGTTTTCTGTGCATTTCTTTAGTCATTTTTTATTTTTGAAGGAAGACAGGTCTTTTTCCAAAGCTAAGTGGCTTTTTGTCCATGAATAAATAAAACCGTTTTTTGAGACTTTGTAAAGTACTGGATAGAGATTTTAAACACTGAAAAAAAGTCAGTGTTTGCCTTCTTGTTTTTGATGCTTTTCAAAAAATGTCTTGCTAAACATGATGAAACCATCCAGCCATTCTCAAATGAATTAAGCCCTACAGCAAGTGATTTGAATAATTTTTCTGGATTTCTCCAAGGAAGGTACATAGCTAGCTAGTACCATTCTAGATGCACAGGGAAAAGTTAACCCATTACATTCATTGGATGTTTTGAGTCATTAGGATTTAATTTCCTGGAATTCCAGTTGAGAAGATTTAAGACAAAAAAAAAAAAATCACTATCAACCCCTTTGCATTATAGAATTCCCTTTCTTTTTTCAGGATCCCAGGGGATATGGCTGTCATGTGGATCCACTGGATACCATATGTCATTCCATATATTAACTATCAGATGGCAAAGATTCTTTGCTGTGTTTTTGATAACAATATATATAAATATAGGTTTAAATATTTAATTAGTTAAATATTTTCTTTCCATACCCCAACGGAGTGACTTCCCTATCTCCTGGGATGTGGACACGTCACTTTGGAGACCACTGGTTTAGAGGCACAAAATATCACTGTTCTATCACTTTTGAGTCATTGTGCCAGTAAAACTTTTGTCCTGAGAACTGAGAAATTGTGGAGGGGGAATAATTATGAAGTCCAATTTATGTAATAGCAAAACGCTGGATGCACATGGACTCCCAGGAGTGTGGTAGATTATTGTCTTTGTGATGCAGCATTATTGCAGCAGACGGTGGCTAATTCTGAAGAGGATGCCCAGGTAGCTGGAGCTCCTTCATCCTGGGTTATGCAACAAAAGTCACACAGAGCAGAACCAAACCCAGCCTGTCACCTAGAGCTCCAGGCTGTGCCCTGCTGAATCCTATAGAGCCACCGCTGGCCTGCAGACCCATGAGTTGTATCACAGCAAAATGATGGCAAGTGACAGACTTTTGCATTTGCACATTTGCATGTGCTCAGCACTGAGGCTGGCGGGGAGGACTCCTGCACTGTCCTATCCTGAATTCTATGTAGTGTTATTAACACAGAGACACTCACATGCAAGAAACATCCTCTGAGCTGTAGTTGCTCAGAATTACCTGGCTGTGACTGTGTTCCCCAAATACAGTGTTTGGCAGCCATGTCAGACTATGAGCCAGTCCCCAAATATATCTTATTATTTCTCGTCACTCATGTCTTTGGGACAAAAAAAAATGTATCAGTCTGGGGTTGGTCAGGAGAAAAGAGCCACTAAATATGTTACAGAAATAAAGGGTTTCCTACAGGATTGAGGCTTACAGGAATGTGGCAGGGGCTGAAGGCTGCAGCTGAAGGATGGGAGAATCTGTCACCTACAACCTGGAGCTGGAAGGGCTGGAGCTTGCCAGGCTGTCTGAGAAGGTGCCATGCCCAGCTGCTGGGGCGGGTGCTCCAGTGGGGTCTGCGAAACCACCTGTTCAACAAGACTGCTGCTCTTGACCACACGCTGCCCAAGAACGGCGGCCTCTGCCTCACTCCTGCCTTCTCACCCGCGTTCTTCTCACTGGTAATGAGATTTTCTCATCAAACCTGGAAACTCTCAGGGAAGGGCGTGCTAGGAAATGTGGCTGCAAGTCTTAGGTGTGACTTCTGGTGGTGCCGAGGTGACAACAGCGGACTCGGCAGAAGGCCTTCCGTTTGTGTGTTTACTCTGTGCGAACTACCATCCCAGCCACTTTATGCACCTGAGTCCATTTGATTCCTGTAACGACATTGAGGGCAGGTACACAGATGCCACATGAGCTCTGATGAAGGGGAGCTCCAAAGCCATGCTGCAGGCAGCACATCTGACAGCTGCCGCGGAGTTGCCTCATTGACCCAGGGTGTGGCCGTGGGTCACACGTCTGTCTCTTCTACTGGAGCCCAGGTTCCTGGGACAGGGGGATCTCTCTTATTCATCTGTGCTTCTTCAATTAACTAGAAGTTTTGTATACTTTAATATAACATCTGTATATAGAAGGAATTGAGTACGTTTTTGAAAAATTGTTTAGGTCTAGAAACAAGACGTCTCCTCCCCTCCCCCCCTGCTAGTACCATTTCTCCTCCTGCCCTTCCTCCTCCTCCTCCCACTTCTGTTTCTATGATATATGGGTTAAAAACTGAAAAGCCCATGGACTCTCGTGTGCCACTGGTGGAAGTGTGATTGGCACGGCCACTTTGATACGCTGTTAGTTACAACTAATAAAGCAGAACGTATGTACACAGCATGACCCAACAATTCCACTCCTAGGGATAAACCCAAGAGAAATGCAGGTATTTGTACATCAAAAAGACATGTACTCGAATAGTCTTAGCAGCCTTTTTCATAGTAGCCCCAAACTGGAAACAATACAAATGTTATCACCCAATTATACTCACCAATCAACACCATTCTTAATCCTTGTTATTCAGGTGATGTGTATTTTTGGAAATCTTGACACACTCACCAAAGCCATTTTCCCTGACAGGCTTGTCTCTGGTTTGTCTCTTGCATTCCGGGCAGGGGCTCCATTCTAACCACATGGGAGACCATCTTTTATTTACTTATTTATCTGTTGATTTAATTTTAAGATTTTCACACTCTGTCCTGAATTTGCTCAGGAATGTGAGGCAAAGAGAGGAGATGGTGGTTAACCCTTCTTCTTGCAGTCTTTCTCCAACAGCACAGAACTTCCCCGTGACTTGGTGGAATATTTGCCTTTAAGAGAAACATCTGTTAGCTTGATTGTGGAATTTGCTTTCACTCTCCATCCCATCCAGTCTGTCTCTCCCAGCTTCTAAAAATGTAATCTTACTTTTGCTTTCCTTTCAACTTGAAATGGACATAGAACGCAGGCATCTCATGCTGTTTACACCCAGAAGGCTGTCGGCAGAGGCGCTCGGCCGGGAGAGTGTGTTTAATCTTGAGAAGGAAACCGACTGCCCCCAGCTGTGGTAGCAGCTATCAAGACTCAGCTACGAATCCCCATCGTTGGCAGAGGTCCTATTGACCAGAGCAATTGCTAATGTTTTTCTGGTCCTTGGACCCTGGGCCCGGCCAAGCCACCAAGTCATCATAGGCTGGGCGGCTAGTTCAACTGTGTTTGCTGACTCCACTAGGGCTACTTCAAGACAAGTTTATCAAGGAAAGAAATGAAAAGTACCACCTTATTTGACCTCCAGAGCATGGCACACTCACCACCTGCTCCCATTGGTCCCTGGGTGGTGTGGCAGAGGTTATATTGGCTCCTTGCTTTCTTCTGTGTTGAAAATTCTGGTTCTCAGTTTCACCGACATAATTATTTATTTGCTTTATCCCATAATTCACGCAACAATACCAATAATACCATCAAAGTCTGGTTAATAAAAAGTTTTAATATTATTTTACAGTTCTTTTTATTTTTAGCGTCTATACCATTAGAGATGTATAGTCAAATCTTGTGTTTTGTGGTCACTTGAAAAAGTTCTTCTCTGAGGCCGGCCCGGTGGTGCACTGGAGAGTGCGCCACTTGGGAGTGTGGCGGCGCTCCCGCCGAGGGTTCGGATCCCATGTGGAGACCGGTTCCCGCTCACTGGCTGAGCGCAGTGCGGGCGCGACACCGAGGGTTGCAATCCCGTTACCGGTCAGTAAAAAAGACAAAAAGGAAAGAAAAAATATTGGCTCCTTGGCAGAGTCATCCCTATAAACCATATCACTGGATTGTCTGGGCTTCTGCCTGAAGCATGTGTCAGAAGGAACCACTGGCAACCTTGAGGGCAGGGGCGCATTCTGCCCTGGGCTCCAGGACTAGTGTTCTTGCTGGAGTGGGATGTTCCCACAGAGACAGACAATTCATTACCTGCTCCCCCCAATGTAGATCCCACAGCATGTGCCTGAGCACGTGCTTCCCTCACAGCCTTGAGAGAGGCCACAGTTGTATTACCTTCACTTACAAACCCCAGTGACCTGAGAAGGAAGAGGGACCATTTTTATGGGGCCACTTTGACTAGTTCTCTTTCTCCTTCTTCTCTTTCCCTTCTTCCTCCTCCTCCTTCCCTTGCCCCCCCCCCCCATGATATATGGGTTAAAAACTAAAAATCCCACGGACTCTCATGCACTGCTGGTGGAGGTGTGATTGGTATGACCACTTGGATACACTGTGAGTTACATCTAATAAAGCAGAACATATGCACACAGCATGACCCAGAAATTCCACCCCTAGGAATAAACTCAATAGAAACACATATAATTGTGCACCAAAAGGCATGAACTAGAATGGTCTTAGCAGCATTATTCATAGTAGCCAGAAATTGGAAATAATGCACAAGTTCACAAGCAGTAGAAAGGATGAATAACTTGTGCTGTACTTACCCAGTGCTACAGCACAGCAGTGAGAATGAATGAAACATGACTACATGAGTGACTCACAAACACAGTGTTGAACACAAGAATCCAGGCACAGAAAAGAGCTTAGTTGTGTGCCTGATTCTGTTACACAAGTTTGAAAATAGGAAACAGTAGTTTATGGTGTTTGATGGAGTTTGGATGTATTGTCCTCTCAGAACTCATGGAAATGTGATCTCCAATGTTGCAGTGTTGGAAACTGATTGAGTCATGGGGGCAGATCCCTCATGAATGGATTAGTGCTCTCCCTGGGGGAGGGGGGATTAATGAGTGAGTTCTAGCTCTAAAAGTTCCCACGAGAGCTGGTTGTTTAAAAAGACCCTGGCACCTCCTCTCTCTCTCTTGCTTCCTGTCGCCATGTGATCTGCTTGTATCCACCGGCTCCCTGCCACTTTCTGCCATGAGTAGAAGCAGCCTGAGGCCTGTGCCAGATGCAGCTGTCCCAGAATCGTAAGCCAAATAAACCTCTTTCCTTTATAAATTACCCAGTCTCAAGTATTCTGTTATAGCAACATGAAATGGACTAAAACAGAAAATTGGTATGAAGAGTGGTGTGTTGCTATACAGATACCTGAAGATGTGGATGTGGCTTTGGAACTGGGTAATGGGCAAAGTCTGGAGGAGTTTGGAGGACTTAGAAGAAGAGACAAAAAGATGAGAGAATGTTTGGAACATTTTAGAGATTGGTTAAATGGTTGTGATGAGAATGTTGATAGAAATGTGGACAGTACGGGCCGGCCCGGTGGCGCACTGGAGAGTGCGCTGCTTGGGAGCACGGCGGCGCTCCCACCGAGGGTTCGGATCCCATGTGGAGACTGGTTCCCACTCACTGGCTGAGCGCGGTGCGGGCGCAACACTGAGGGTTGTGATACCGTTGCCGGTCCCCGATACAGGCGCGACACCGAGGGTTGCGATCCCGTTACCGGTCAGTAAAAAAAAGACAAAAAGGAAAAAAAAAATGTGGACAGTAAAGACCATGTGGACGATGAGGTTTCAGAAATGAAGAACTTATTGGCAATTGGACAAAAAATAACCCTTGCTACACCACAGCAAGGAATTTGGCTGCATTGTGTCCATGCCCTTGGACTTTGTGGAAGGTGGGACTTAGGAGTTGTGAGCCAGAATGTCTGGCAGAAGAAATTTCTAAGCAGCAAAGCATTAAAGAACGTGCATGGAGGACAGACCTGGGGTGCAGCTGCCCTTGGGAACCTGCTCCCTGCATATCTGGCTGGAGCAGCCCCAAGTGTGGTTTGTGCAGCAGCTCAGGAGAGTTGCAACAGTGTTGGAAGTCAGGAGGGGGCGTTGCTGGGGCATGAGGAGGCTTCAGGGCTTGGGGTGGGGCTGGCAGTATTCTACTTCTCATTCTGGGGGCTGGGTGCACTTGTGTGTCCATTTTATGTACATTCATGCTCACTTGTGCACTTTCATGAAGTATGTTAATACTTCAATGGTATTAAAATATGAAAAATAAAAATATAATACCCACAACAGCAAACTTACCTCTTTTTTTTTTCATAATTGGTGGTCAGCTGACAGAGGAGTTGTTGACAAGCACCCCACTCTACTTGTCAGGATCCTCTAGCTATTGAGTCCCACCCCATTCCTTAGTCCTCAGTTCCAAACCCTAACCAACCATCACAGGTGTGCACCAGCTCCTCCTCCAACCTTCCCTCTCCACCAGCATCCCTAACGCTTCCATCCACTGCCCTAACTGCTTTCCCTGTGCCCGGGGCCGGGCCAGGGCTGGCCTCCTGCTACAGCAGCAGGGAGAGCATGCTAAGGGCCTCAAAGCAAAAACACCTCCTCTCCATATCTCTGCAGAAATCCCAATACTGCTTAATACTTTTCGATTATGGTGCTGAACATTCCCCACATACACGTTAAAATTGAAGTGGCATACTAATACCATTTTATAATCCACCCATCAATCAGACTTTTCTTTAAGGTTCCCTGTGAGTGAGAGAGCCTTCAACCAATATCCTCCCGGGAGTGGTCACCAGACATTTGACCATAACGTTTTAAAGAATGAGCTAAACGTTTTGTTTTCCTTTGTATTTAATCATTGTATCTTGTCTTTTCTTGAATTAAAATTGCAGATGTAAGAGATTGTTTTAGTCCAGTGTTTTTTCAAACTGCTTTTTTATCTGCCAAAGTCCTTCTTTACCCACTCTCTGAATTAGAATAAAAGCCTAAGAGAGAGAGGACAGACTTGCTGGGCAGCAGGGACAGGGGACCTCCAGAGCTCCTCCCGTGGTCTGCACGCAGTCAGTTTGGGGTATCCGAGGAGCTTAGGCTGGAACGCCAGGTATCTTGTGCAATCTCTTCATCTCACAGTTTTAGCTCACGGTCACCCTGGCCATTACCAGCAGAGCCAGGCCACGACTCTCCCTCCCAGACTGAGGCTCTTTCCTCTCTGTCACAGGAGGGTCTGGTCTTCCGTTGCACCTCAAGATTTGCAAACAATGCCTCCTTCTCTGCTTCCCTATGAGATTTCTCCATACATGGTGCCCATTTTGATTACTGTGTGTGCTTGCATTTTGATGACCTGAAGTCCAACTTCTCCTCAGACATTTTAAATCCGGGTTTTAAGACAGGAGGTTTGTCCTATAGTGAAGTGCTGAAAAATTAGTCTGAGTGCTGAGGCTTTCCCTGCAGGAACTGAGTCTTGGCTTCAAGCTTCAGGGATCCTGGAGTGGGTTCTGTACAGACAAAAATCAAAAGGGTCAATGGAGCTTGGAATCTGGGAGAATAATCCAGCTCACCATTTTCTGAATTAGTTGTGTGAGGTTGGTGAATTTGATGGGTGCAATAAGTTTCACCATTGGACACTAACCCTTTACAATGGTATGTGTGTGTGTGTACATGTGTGCATGTGTTGTGAAAGCCCCAGCAGCCAAAGACTCCAGGAATACCTCTGGAGTCACACATGGTTGAGTTTATTTAACTTTCTGCAGCAGAGGAGAGCACACACCCGGGGAAATGGGTGTCTCTGGGAGAAAGAGGACATTGGGAGAAAGAGGACATAAAGAATGTGGCCTTGTTGAGTGATTCTAGGGAGGGTTTAGGAAGTAGAGGCTGGTTCTAGGCTTGGCGTTCTCAGGAAGGGGGAACAATTCTGTTGTTGAATATCTGGGTCATTGTCACCTAGGAAGCAGGAGGATTAAAATGGGGCTGTAGCAAAAGAAACAATTAACAGAGCTAAAAGACAACTGACAGAGTGGGAGGAAATATTTGCAAAATATATATCTGACAAAGGATTAATATCCAGAATGTATAAGGAACTGAAACAACTTTACAAGAAAAAAAACAAGCAACCCAATTAAAAAATGGGCAAAAGAGCTAAATGGGCATTTCTCAAAGGAAGATATACGAATGGCCAATAGACATATGAAAGAATGCTCAACATCAATCAGTATTCGGGAAATGCAAATCAAAACCACACTGAGATACCATCTCACCCCAGTTAGGATGGCTAATATTCAAAAGACTGTGAACGATAAATGCTGGCGAGGTTGCAGAGAAAAAGGAACTCTCATACATTGTTGGTGGGACTGCAAAATGGTGCAGCCTCTATGGAAAATGGTATGGAGGTTCCTCAAACAATTGCAGATAGATCTGCCATATGACCCAGCTAT
>NW_007726227.1:513409-629598 GCF_000696425.1 Galeopterus variegatus | reverse complement strand
ACCCAGAGGAATGGAAATCATGAAGTTGAAAGTATACCTGTTCCGCAATATTCATCGCATTACTCTTTACAATAGCCAAGAGTTGGAACCAGCCCAAATGTCCATCATCAGATGAGTGGATATGGAAAATGTGGTATATCTACACAATGGAATACTACTCAGCTATAAAAACTAATGAAATACTGCCATTTGCAACAATATGGATGGACCTTGAGAGAATTATATTAAGTGAAACAAGTCAGGCACAGAAAGAGAAATATCACGTTCTCACTTATTTGTGGGAGCTAAAAATAAATAAATAAATACACAAAA
This sequence comes from Galeopterus variegatus, assembly GCF_000696425.1. NCBI lineage: Eukaryota > Metazoa > Chordata > Mammalia > Dermoptera > Cynocephalidae > Galeopterus > Galeopterus variegatus. The sequence continues at coordinate 629,286 of NW_007726227.1, read as the reverse complement.
AAAACGGGGGAGGGGAGGGAAGAAGGCACAGCAATTACAATTCCTTGAAGTTGATACGACAAGTGAACAGATATGAGGTTGTTGGGAGGGAGGGGGAAAGGGGGGAGGGAGTGAGGTTTCAGTAATGGGCCACAGCAATCCACCACATTGTATATTGACAAAATAAAATAAAATTTGGAAGAAAAAAAAATAAAATGGGGTTGTAGTTTTAATCTGGTAAAGAAACAGAAGACGATTATTAGTTAATTTTGTGGTGGCAGAGTGTCTTTGTCTCTAATTAGGTATAAACATAATTATAGAGGAGTCTTTTTTCTGTCTTGTTTCACCCCGGTCAATGGATGTCCTCATCTGAATATTATTCATATTCTGTGAAAGCTGTTTATACTTGGTCGGCAGTGCTGTGATTTGTTTGCTGTTTGGTGTCAGCTGTGCACCACTTTTAATGGCTTTTTTCTTTTCTTTCTTTTTTTTTTCCCCTTTTTGTCTTTTTTCGTGACCGGCAATGGATTGCAACCCTCAGTGTCGCACCCGTACCGGGCCGGGACCGGCAATGGGATCGCAACCCTTGGTGTTGCGCCCGCACCTTGCTCAGCCAGTGAGCGGCCGGTCTGTATGTGGGATCCGAACCCTCAGCGGGAGCATCGCCGCGCTCCCAAGTGGCGCACTGTAGCAGTGCGCCACTGGGCCGGTCCTTTAGTGGCTTTTTTCTAACCACACACACACTTATATTATATTCACATTCATATTCATATTTATATAATGTGGGCAGATTATTAAATGATATAGTGTACTTGCAAGTACCTTGCATGATGTGTCTGGCACATACAATCTGGAGAGACAGTCTCACATGGAGATTAATCACATGAGTGTGGAATCAATCAGACTTGGGGATCTGATCCCTTATGCAAACTTCTTCACCTATGTCTCAATTTTCTCATCCACAGAGTGGATGATACCAATGGTACAGGTCTACCGTGAGATGTACGTATGTGTGCAAAGTCATAACCATGATGCCTTGGAGTAGTGACGAGTTCACACATGGGTTAGCCCCTTTGACCCCTAAAGCCATCCAAGACAGGGACTGGAATAACTTGGCTGGGGTTTAGGGCAGAGCATTGTGATGCCTGAGCCTGGCTCTGGCAGGTGCACTCTGCTTCCTGGGACTTGGTATGTGCTCCGTGCATGGTCAGTAAGTGTCACAGCACTTGGGGGAGGGGGGGTTCATCAAAGTTACCCAGAGCTAGCCAGCAGGAAGAAATCAGGCCTTTCACTGTTGGTGTCAGTGAGACCTGAGGACAAGCAAGCCTGACCAGCTGGCGGACAGTGGAGACCACCGGGGTCTGTGGCTGAGGTGGCAATGTTGCTCACTTGCCTGCCCTGTCCCCATCTCTTCTCAGAGACACAGCTGCCATAGGGCAGTGAAGTCACATGACCCAAGCGAGGCAATCAGATTCTCTTCGCAGGGAACTTGGCCTTTATTGGTCTGTGTTGGGTGTTGACATGCCATGGAGGGCCAGGCTGGACTCTTCCCACCACATGCTGGGAGAAGACAAGACCGTTGTCAGTGATAGAGTACGCAGTGGGCAAAGAGAAAGAGAATAGAAGCTCCCATGTAGCCTCAAGAAGAGTTTTGGCCAAAGAGTGGGAGAAACTTGTCCTTTTGATTCCCAAAGAAGGTGAAGGAAGGTTGTGATTGGCTCTCACTTGGGACTCGTGAGCAAGCATGATTTCTAGACTAGAAAGGAGGCAGGAGACCTGTAGACCCACGATTCTCACAGTGTGCCCCATACCAGCAGCAACAGCGTTACCTGGGAACTTGCTAGACATGCCGATTCTCAGGCCTCACCCCAGACCTCTGGATTTCAGAATCTGGGTAGGTGGGGCCCAGCAATCTGAGCTCGAACAAGGGCTCCGGGTGATTGTGATGCCACTCGAGGTTGAGAACCACCGCCGTGGAGTGGCAGGCCCTTCCTTAATGCAGGTGTGGAGGTGGTTTTCTGTGCGAGCACATGCATACCTGTGTGCACCTCACTTTACAGCGCAGTTAATAGTCACAGTCCATTTTTCCCATCTTATAGCCCTGAGGAAGAAAAGCCATGTCTAGCAGCTGTGAAGAAGCCTCAGGTCCCAACAGGGGACTTCCCTGTGGGTCTCCCACCACACCTGTGTTCTTTGTGGATTTTCCAATCTGATCTCAGACCCTAGGAGACCTGTGAAGATACCATATGTCTTCAGGCTTACGACGGAACCTGTTAGCTCTCCTTTTTGCTCAGGTTAACTCAAGTCGGCTCTGTGTCTTGTGAGCCAACCATCTCCATTAAGATGGTAGACGAATCTGCGGTGAAGCTGAGGACAGCTGTGGAAAATGGTTCCTTTTACTCAGCTTCCGAATTTCTGGAAGAAGTTTTGCAAAGTACGTCTGTGTCTGCCATTCTGTGTCCTTGGGGTTTCTAGAATTAGGAAGCAGGTGCATCAAGAAATGGAGTTGATTAGCTGGCTGGGCAGCCAAAGTGACTTTCTAGTTGGCCTTGGGAAATCGTGGGTTATTGGTAGTAAGAAATGTATTTTTACTTTTCCTTGCTAAGCTTTCCAGTCTCTTGGATAAATTTAGATTTTTAAGGGTTTTTTAAGTCAGTCTCAGACTTGCCACCCCCACTACCTGCCCAACCCAACAGTCCTCCTCCCCCTCTAGAAAGCTCAGGCTGAGCACCCACCAATCCGGCATCACTGTTTTCCTGCCTGAACCTCTTTCTTTTGGTTAACCAAGTCTGAGCCACCAGACAACCTTATTTTACAGTAAACCAAATTAACACTAATCCATTTAATTTTTTTAGTCCATTTTTTGAAAGGCATTTTTAAATCTTTTTGTGAAAACAGAAGTGTCACCATTTATATTAGCACCAGAAACACAAAACCAAAAAACTTAGATATAAAGTTAATATAATATGTATAGGATCTATATGCAGAAAACTACAAAACTCTGTTGAAAGAACTAAAACAAATTCTAATGTTGATAATAGAGAGATAATCTATTTATTGTAAAATTTGATGTTTTAATGTGCATTTTTCTCAACTTGATCCACAGGTTCAATGTAATTCCAATAAAAATCTCAGCAAGCTGTTCTGTCTATGTTGATAGATTGATTCTAAAGTGTATGTGGAATGGCAAAAGACCATTATAACCAACCTAATATTGAAGAACAAAAAGTTGGAGGACTGATACTACCTGACTTCAAGACTTACTGTCAAGCTACAGCAATCAAGACGGTGCAGCACTGGTGAAAGAACAGACATATAGATGAATGGAACAGAATAGGAAGCTCCAGAATAGGCACACAAAATTATACTTAACTGGTATTTGACAATGGAGAAAAAGCAATTTAGTGGAGAAAGGACGGTCTTTTTAACAAATAGCGTTGGAACAACTACATGTACATATGCAAAAAGAGAAAAAAATTCCAGACACAGACCTTAAAACTTCTATAAAAGTCACCCAACATGGATCATAGACCTAAATGTAAAACTCGAAACTATGAAACTTCTAGAAGAAGACATAAGAGAAAATACAAGTGATCTTGAGTTTGGCAGTAAGTTTTTAGATAAAACACCAAAAACATGAATCCATGAAAAAAAAACATTGATATTAGCCTTTATTAAAATGAAAAACTCTTGCTCTGCCACAGATATTGTTAAGAGAATGAAATGATAAGCCACAAATTGGAAGAAAATATTTGCAAAACAAATACCTAATAAAGGACTTGTATCAAAAATATAAAAAGGATGCTTAAAACTCAACAAAAGAAAATAAACAACCTGATTTAAAAATGGGCAAAAGATTTGAACAGACACCTCACCAAAAAAGATAGACAGAAGACAAATAAGCATGTGAAAAGATGCTCAACATCATATGTCATCACAAAACTGAAAATTAAAACAACAGTGAGACATTACTACATATTGAAATAGCTAAAATCTAAAAATCTGACAATGTTAAATGCCAGCAAAGATGTGGAGCAGCAGGAACTCTCATTCATGGCTAATGAGAATGCAAAATAGTACAGCCACTTTAAAGGCAGTTTGGCAATTTGTTACAAATCTAAACAGTCTTACCATATGATCCAGCAATCATGCTCCTTAGTGTTTACCCAAATGAGTTGAAGACGTACGTGCACACAAAAACCTGCATGTGGATGTTTATAGCAGCTTTATGCATAATTTCCAAAATTTGGAAGCAATACAAGTGTTTATCAATAGGTGCATGGATAAATAAACTGTGATACATCCATGTGATGAATTATCATTCAAGCCATGGAAAGAGATGGAGGAACCTTAAATTCATATTACTAAATGAAAGAATCCAGTCTGAAAAGGCTATATATTGTATGATTCTAACTGTATGATGTTTTGGAAAAGGCAAAACTATGGACAGAGTGGTTGTCAGGGGGTTGGGGAGAGTGGAGACGGATGAACAGGTAGAGCAGGGGATTTTTAGGGCAGTGAAATGATTCCGTATGGTACTGTTACGGCAGATACATTACACTGACATTATGCATTTGTTCAAACCCACAAAACTAAAGCACAAAGTGAGCCTTGATGTATGCAAATTAAAAAGCACCATACCAGCCAGCTGCCTATAAATAAATAAATAAAAATAAAAATAAAAGAATAAAAAAATTTAAAAACATTTTGGGCATCGAAATCTCTTTGGATTCGCTTGGTGGAGTGTTTCAACCTGGTCAGGGCATTCTCTAGGTGATCTTAGAGTGGCTGTTTTTGCCTTTGCCCTCCCTTCTGAGAGCAGTAGGTCTAGGTATCTCAGACTTGCCAGGTCTGTCACTGAAGTGTCCAGCCCCATCTGTGTTTCCTAGTCCAGTAATCCATTCTGGCGTAGACTGGCACATTTCTGGAGCCTGGCATGTAGGGTCTTTTATATTGAGTAGGATGGAGAAGGTGCAGAGGAACTCGCTGGGTTGCATGAAAGTAGGAATGGAGGGGCCAGCCCGGTGGCGCACTGCTACAGTGCGCCGCTTGGGAGCGCAGCGTTGCTCCCGCTGAGGGTTCGGATCCCACATACAGACCGGTTCCCGCTCACTGGCTGAGCGAGGTGCGGGCGCAACACCGAGGGTTGCGATCCGTTGCCGGACACGAAAAAAGACAAAAAGGAAAAAAAAAAAAGAAAGTAGGAATGGAGCTGGAAGGCCATGGGGACTGTGAATTTCATCACGTCAGTAGTCTCAGTGAGCAGTCCTACCGTGTATCGATGCAACCTGCTTGGAGCGCCTGGTTGGTGAGCTGTTTTCCTACTGTTCTGTACATGTGAGTTGTGATGGAAAGCTGGGGCTGTGGTCATAAATCATGGAGGTGGTTAGCACTTGAACGTAGAAGACCTCCTTGAATGTGTTGTCTGAGAGAAGTGTCTTTAGCACAAATTTAATCTCCCCTGCAGTCCTGGTGTATGTGTGGACAAGGAGTTTGGTAGTTGTCAGGAGACAAGCCTCTATCCCAGGAGAGAGGAGAAGGGCTACAGCAGTTCATCAAACAGAAATGGAACGCTTTGTGTTAAATCAAGGCAAGACTTAAGGTGTGGGTAGAAAAAAAAAATATTTGAGGAAGTCTTACAAGTTGTGTTTGTTGGGTATTTGTGAGTTAGGGTCTTTTGGGAATTAGGAAGAGACCCAATCAAGTTAGCTCAAGGACTGCGGAACATGCCTCTCATAAATGCTGGGTGTTTCATCCACTAACTCACAGACTAGTTCAAGGGTGGGGTCTTCAAACACTAACTCACATCTCATTAGGTAAGGGTCTTGGCTTGGGTGTTAGCTCCAATACTTCCTGCCTGCTTGCTGTGGTTCAGATATGTTCCCTCAAATTCACGTGTTTGAATCCACAATGTAACAGTACTGGGAGGTGGGACCTAATGGGAGGTGCTTTTGTCATGAGGGCTCTGCCCTCATGAATGGGTTAATGTGCTATAAAAAGGGCTTGCAGGAATAGGTTCACTCTCTTCTGCTCTTCTCCCATGCAAGGGCACAGTGTTTGTCCCTTTCTTTGCCCTTCCACCTTCCGCCACATGAGGATGTAGCAAGAAGGCTCTCACCAGATGCTGACTTCTTGATCTTGGACTTCCAAGCCTCCAGAACTGTGAGGAAATAAGTATCTGTTCTTTATAAATTACCCAGTCTAAGGTATCTTGTTATATAGCAGCATAAAACAGACTAAGACACTGCTTAAAGCCAGCCTGTTCTTGCAAGTAGAGAGAGCCCCCAGGCTGGGAGCTCCACGAGGCCCTGACAGAGTGCAGGTTACCTCCAAGTGGACGGAGAGGCCACGGGTGGCACCAACAGTGGTTGCTGCTTTAGAATTTCAATCATGAGCAGAGTGAGAAGTGGAGGAAAGTTAAGTTGCGCTGAATCATTTCTATGGCAGGTCTGCAAGCAGATTGTCCAAAGCTCCTTTTTGAAGCCTTTGTTGTTGAGCCATTCCTTTGGTTTAATGAGTTATTCATGTAAAAATTTACTTACTTATTCTCTTAAATTACTTAAGATTACATGGTTTCTTTATAATTTCAAAGTGAACTGATATACTGTTCTTTCTTTCTGCCCAGCCCTACATGAGAAAGGATGAGACAGAAGAGTTGGGAAGATCTTTCCCTCTTCTGCCCTTTTCTGTGGCTTCTCACTTCATCAATCCAGCAGTCCCTACTAGGAAGGAGATCACATGGCTGGGCCTTCCTGGGAAGGAGATCACATCCTGGTGCAGGGAGGAGTCCTCTAAGGAGGTGTGCCGTGTGGTCCCTCGATGCTGGCTCCCAAGCATCGGATGGTCCTGCTGTCTCCGCTGGATGTCCTGACACAGACCCTCAAACATGGCAGGTCCAGATCCTGTGCTGAGCTCTCTGGAAACTTCCAAAGGGACAACGAGATTTAATAAAATTCTTCTTTTAAAGTTGTTTTCAATGGATCTCTCATTAGCTGAATGATTTTGTGCAGAAATAGACACAGACCAGGATGACAGGAGTTGGTCAGTCTTACCAAGCTGAATTAGGAAGTACCTGAGACATAAATGTAAAGGGAGAAAGTTTGTACCTTGGAATTCCTTCTTTCTTTTCAGGTGAACAGTTGGACTAGGTAACATGTATGATGTGGATTCTCAAAAGCTGGTTCACAGAGGGGTGTCTGTTTAGAATGACATTATTACTAGTTGTCTTAGTTTGGGCTGCTGTAACAAAAATGCCTTAGTCTGTGTGGCTTAAACAACAGAAATATATTTCTCGCACTTTTGGAGACTAGAAGTTTGAGATCAGGGTGCCAACATGGTCAGGTTCTGGTGAGGGCTCTCTTCCTTGTTTGCAGAAGGCTGTCTTCTTGTTATGTCCTCACATGGCAGAGAGAGAGAGAAGAAGCAAGCTCTTTGCTGTCTCTTCTTATGAATATAAGGACACTAATCCCATCAGGAGGGATTAGCCTCATGATCTAGTTACCTCCCAAAGATCCTATCACCAAATATCATCCCACTAAGGATTAGGGTTTCAACATATAAATTTGGGGAAGACACAAACATTCAGTCCATGGCACTGGTCCATAGTAATGAGAATAAGAAGGAAGATGTAGTGAGCCTTACATAAAATGAAAAGTATTTTGTTTTTATAAAATAATTGTGGCTAGTAGTCCTTTTACTTTAATAAACTAATTTCTTTTTTAAATTAGGAAGTTTACAACTTTGAGCTGATTCTACAATTTATTTTTAACTTACTGGTAATATGGAACACTTAAATTAGGATGATTAGAGGAGGGTTTAATAAAGACACCATTTTCCAATGTGTGCCAAGGGGTAGGGAAAGCCACAAGAGATAGTTCAGTGCCCTGGGATTAGAAAGCAGGGTCACTGTTATCAACTCTTGGACTGAGTGGCAAAGGCAGGAACAGTTTCTACAAATGGAAAGGAGAGTCCTGTGGAGAGAGCCACCTTATGAGAAGCTATGGCCTTTCACAGAAAGACACGGCCATCCTGAGGAGACCCTGCAGGAAGGGAGCCCAGGAGTAAATACTCCCTCTCATGCCTATCTTGCCCTCTAAGCTGTTGCTGAGTGGTCCTGTTGGCCAAAGGCACGAGAAGCCAGAGGCCAAGGGAGCCACTGGATGTGGTCCACATGGGCCAACCTCCTGGGACAGAGATCAGGGGAAGATGATGTATGGACTGAATGTTTGTATCTCCCCCCAAATTCATATGTTAAAATACTAACTCCCAATGTGATGGTATTAGGAGGGTGGACCTTTGGGAAATAATTAAGTCATGAGGGAAGAGCCCTCAATAATGGGCTTAGTGCCCTTATAAAAGGGACTCCAGAGAGCTCTCTCACTCTTTCTCTGCCCCGTGTGAACTCTGTGAGAAGGCACCACCTGTAAACCAGCAAGAGCCCTGTCCAGACACTGAATCTTCTAGCACCTTGATCTTGGACTTCCCAGCCTCCAGAACCATGAGAGATAAATGTTTGCTGTTTAAGCCACCAGTCTATGGCATTTTTGTTGTAGCAGCTTATGCTAAGATAGAAGGATAAAGGGTAGAACTGGAGAAGTGAACAGAAAGCATCTGACACAGTCCACCCCTTTGTCTCTCAACAGCCATTCTTTTATCTGGGTGAAAAAATAAAAGAATATGCAAAGCCCCGTAAGCATCTACATCATTATGGGATGATATCAATTTGTATTCCCACTAGAAATCTGAAATATTAGCCACTACTGGTGTCTCAGTTTCCAGTTCAATGCAACCATGGTTGCATTTCTGGAGGAGTCCCCCTTTGGGTGCTTCTATACCAACTGAGCCCTAGAATATAGTGACAGGAAGTAAAAGTTCTTCAAGTAGATTATTAGAAGTAACAGCAGGAGGGACCATTCTTGGACTTCTGCATACTAGATATGGCACTATATTTGGATGCTGTTTTAAAGCATATTGTGTAGGACCACACCCTGATGTCCTATAGGTTGGCTCCTAGCTGGTGCAATACCTGAGCCTTCAGCAGGTCATTTACAACACATCAAGCCAGCCTCTGGTGATGGGCACATGGGAAGACAAGTGAATTCCATGTGTGTGATCCCATTGCCACACTCCTTCTGCAGTAAAGCATGACTTCTGAGCAGAAGCAACATTGTGTGGAAACCATGGCAATGGATCATATATTTTCTAAGTCCAAGAACAGTGGCTTTGAAGGACATGCTGCTGGCAGGGAAGGCACATCCCTGCCTGCAATATGTGTGTGTCCCTACAAGGACAAGGCACTGTTCCATGATGGGAGGTAGCCCCTCTTGCCACCAGGTAGCTGATTATTGCCATATTTAGCATTGGCTGAAACTGAGTGGAAGCCAGAGGGTAAAGGAATTCATTGATGCTACCCATACATGCCAACCTTCTAGTTGGGAGCCAGATGGAGAAGGATGGAGAGCCACACACTGGCCCATGAAATCACCAAGTTTAGGGCTCCTGCTCTGAGACCTTCAAACTCCACAAACCTATGATGCTCTTGCACTTCTAGGCCTTTGTGACTGCCTCTTCTCCCTCTGTGAAAGTGAAGTCCTCCTGAGGATCTTTTCCATTCTGGTGGGGTTGTAAATTGCCCCTTGCCCTTTCTGGGAGCATTTGCATTTTAACTTGACTATTTAAGGTGCTACTGCACTAATTCTGGCTCATTCCTCTGTGACAACAAAGTTGGGCCCTTGTGAGCAGAGAGTGTTATTTGGTTTGACTTCTTGATGTTTGAGAACCACAGCTGGCGTAGCTGGTCATGGAGATGTTTGGGAGAAGCCTGATTTTCAGCAATTCTCAGCTAATTTTCATAAAATGAGTAAAGGAGAAAAAGCATGGCTTTGGGGTTAGAAAATTCTGGATTCAAAGCGAGATTCTGCTAGGTCCTAGAGGATAGGACTTTTGGCAAGTTGCAAACCATTGTGGAGATTCAACTTTCCCCTTTTGTAAGTTGAATATGATCGGTCATGTCACAATGAGGTCCCAGTGAATTTGGACTAGGCTCCCTTGATCCCTCACAGTACCCATGATCCACCAGAACCCACTGGTCATCTCCTGCACCTTCATGAATCTGTAGGGTCGATAGTTATGTTTTGTTAAGGGGTATCAAGATCTGAACTTCAAAGAGGAAGCTGAACATAAAAAATGTGGAGGTGTCTGATAAAGCTGTGGCTTTTTACCAGTAAAACCCACCACATCCATCTGTGAAGATGTGGTTGTTTTCAGGATGATTCAATTATTTGTGGTGGGGACTTTTGAGCATGATTCTTCATAAAGCTTCCAGGGCTAGGGTCAAAACTACCCACTGCTCAGGTCTATTCAGCTTATTCCCAAGTTCAGCCATGCACATCCAGTCTGTACACACAGTTTCTAAATCCATCATAAGAGGAATTGTTTAGTGATTTGCTGTCATGGGCATCCTGGTTTATACTAAGCCTCCTTCTGCAAGAAAAATAGGTCATGGTGGAGTGAAGGCAAGGAACTGGTGTCCCTCAAGGAATGTGGACCAATGGAAATAGCTTGAACTGTGTGATCTCCGTGCATCACCCACAGGATTGGTTGTGTGTCCCACCTAAGCGGCTCCATGACCGCACACTGGCTCATCCATGCACCTGTCTCTGACTGGCACAGCCTCATGGAGAGTGCCCTAATTCTTAATATTTGTAATACATGTAGTAGTTTATTTTTTTATTTTTATTTTTATTTTTTAAAAGATGACTGATAAGGGGATCTCAACCCTTGACTTGGTGTTGTCAGCATCACGCTCAGCCAGTGAACAACCGGCCATCCCTATGTAGGATCCGAACCCATGGCCTTGGTGTTATCAGCACCACACTCTCCCGAGTGAGCCACAGGCCGGCCTTACATGTAGTAGTTTAATAGTTGCTACTACACCTATCCAACAGCCATCCCCTGACTTTCTTCCTTACTATCATGGCACCTTCTCTGAAAAAGGTGAGACACTCGTCTTCCCAGACACCCTTTCTGCTAAGGCATGGCATGTGAACCAGAAGGGAAGTCAGCCAGGAGCCTGCAAGGAGGATTTTTCTCTGTATTCAAAAAGTATCACAGAGGAGGAACACCCCTCTGCCTGCGTTTAGACAGTGCATGTAAGGATGCAGTATCAGCAGTCTAGTGATCAAGAGGGCAAAACGGAGAGAATCACAGAGAAGCCACATGGCAGTCTTGACATAGCTAATGGTGCATTAAGTGGCCCTGGAGCTGCCTACTCTGAACCTCCTGTTTTGTGAGATAATCAACACCGTTTGTTGCAGGCACTTTTAGATGATTGTTGCGGACACTGTGGTTTACCTATGCAAAAGTATTCCTCTGAATTTCTTGCTAAAAATATCACAATTCTATTCATTTGGGAGGAGATGCTCTACTCTTGGGGGAGGTGGGCGAGCCTCAGTGGTAAGGGGTAAGGGAGTAAGCCATCCCGGATAATGGGATATAAATGGGAGCCTTCTGCTGAGCTCTGGGAAATATTCTTCTTTCTTGTAAGAGAGAACTATGTGAGCAGAAAGGCTCTGCCCCACTTTCCAACAGTTGCATGAACACAAGTTGCTGAGGATACGGCTGCCCTGTCAGGATCAGGAGAATGCCAAGCTGCAGAGGGGGCAGCACTGAGCTGCTGAGCTGGCCCCGAACCACCTGCATTTAGGGTTTCCGATAAAAGCCATTGAGTAATATTTACTTTATAGCCATGGACTAGGCATTTCCCTGCTAAAGGGACGTTGCTCAAGCTTAGTCCAGGGCTCTAAGAGGGGTGGTAGGGGGCAGGTAGATTTTAACAGTGAAGCAGATTAGTTTTCCAGTCTAAATAAAGGGGATGTCTATCATGTTTTTAAAGGGAAAAGGGGAATTGGAATGAACCAAAATACCCAGTCAAGTGAGAGAACTGTCCCTTTGGTTAAGAGTTTTGTAAAGCTCTGAAACCCCAGGCAGCCTAGGACCGTGGTCTAGCCATGGGACATGGGACATGGTACAGGGTAGGGGAGACATTCCAGATGAACACTGGAGTGGCCTAGGACTGGTCACGGGTTTCAGTACAGCCAGAGGTGGCCTGGTCACCTAGTGACCTGGGCTGCATCATGAATGATGGGAGAGGGGAGGCAGGTCTTGTCCCCAAGAGGCTAGAAAGGGTGGTCTTTAGAAAGTAGAAGGGGGAAAGGAGAGATTAATTTCAGTGGTTTGCTAATGAAGGAGGTCAGCCACTGTTTTATCCCTCAGGTCAATGGCCCTGAACTGCAGCACCAGATTGGTGTGGCCTGGGAAAATGGTGGATGCTGGTGTGTTTATCCTCATCTCTCCAGCTGGCTTGTAAGCATCTTGAAGGCAGGAACTGTTTGTTATATTTCTCTGATTTCCCTGTGTGTGGACATCAAATACTTGATTTTTAAATTCAATTCAGTAAATACATGTTGAGCCCATAGTCTGCCAGCCACTGGGGATTCAGCAGTGCACACTTGCAGCACAGAGGCTTGCCTGAGTCCATGCGGGTACCCTGAGGGGCTTCTGCACTGACCTGTGCTAACCACTAGAGGGCAGAAGAGGAAGCTCTTTGGCTGGAGCCTGTAGCATTGCAGGGGAGTGGGAGACCAGGCTCCAGAGCCCTGAGACCCAAGAGGCGGGTAGGTATGGGAATAGTGCTCCTTGTGATTATTTCTGAGTGGTATGCTTGGGGCTGGTTTTTTTTTTTTTCTTCCCATGGCATTCTGCAAATTGGAAAATCACTCAGTCATGCTAATTGTGACAGCGTGAGACCTCTGTCAAATTACTGCTGTGCCTGTGCTCTGGGGAACATTGCCTTTTAAGCTGTAAGATGTCTCCTTTTACAATAATGAACATCTTTTAGCAGCATAAGAACGCACCAGGGGGTTCCCAAGGAAATGGAATTGGCAGTTTCCCATGGATCGTTTCTCCCCCACCTCCCAACTCGATCTAATTATGAAATGACTGGATTTTCCTTAGATGATGGAGATGGTGGGGGAAATCTACTCCAGGGCTTCTGATTGCACCAGTTTTTCAGTCCTTGGGCAACTGTGGTTGAACAGCTCATTGAGTGGCCCTGGGTATTGAGAAATAGCCATAGGGCTTTAACTCCTCAATTTTCTCATCTTTTTCATGTATTAACCCCCGAGCATGGCTGCTCCACAAAGAATAGACAAACCATGAGTCTTTGTTTTTCCTCTTGTGTTACTTAAAGTGATTCCTATCTGTGGTGGAATGAGCCCAAGTTTGCCACCAGAGACCAGCTGGCAGAGGTTTCTGGAGCACCTGCAGGAGGGTAGGGGGATTGTTGGCATTTGGGTCAGGAGAAAGCAGAGCTCTGAGCTTATCTATGAGTTCTGAAGAGTCAGAGAAGAAGTTAAACATCCTGTAGTCTTATTTATGCAACTGTTGAAACTTCCCTGCATGAGTAACTTGCTATATTATTTTGAAATTGTATCCTAAATATTTAAAAAATGCCAAAGCAATACATATAATTAAAAACTGGTTATCTCCAAGCATTAATTGCTCAGTCACCAAGTCCCGGCCATTGTGTAGATCCTGGGAGAAGTGGAACGCAGATTGGTTAAGAGCGTGGGGCTGGGGTGTTAGACCACTTCGTTGTGCGTGCAGGGTTCAGGGGGATGGGGATTTTTAAGTAAAAAAGTAGGTTGATTTCTGAAGTCAGAAATGTTTCCAGTTGGAAATCGTTTCATATTTCTAGAGGAAGTGAGAGACACATGGAAAGTGTAGATAGAAAATTTTCCGATGATTGCTGAAGAAACTCTTCTGGAAATCCCTTTCACATATAAAGTGTTGTTATGTGGTCGGGATGGAGCCAGAAAAATGGGATATACCAAGATTCTGAAGAGAGCAGAATAGGAAAGATGAATCATGATTCTTTGTAGGACCAGGACATGCTGTTAAGTGACCTGTTGTAATGACTTCGCTTTATGTGTTAATGCTACATCCCATTACACCTCCTGTCCCCTCTCGTACTTGCTCAGCCCAGAGGCAACTGGATGGGTCTCCATGTCTGCCAACAGCTCTGCCTTTGGTGCTGTGTGGCACCTGGCAGCACTGGCCTGCACCTGGGCTGGCCTTTCCTGTCAGCTGTTGACAAATGCTGCCCCTTCATGCAGTGTGGGGAACAGGGGTGGCATCATAAACTGCTTGACTGTGACAACTGGCACAGCCAGGATCACCGAGGGTGTCTCCTGCCCTGCCCTGCTCACCTTTCAAAGCCTGGCTGCTTCCTCTGTTCTCCATTGTCTGGGGTCAGGGGAAGGACAGGCTGACTTCAGCGTGGGACTCTCTGCCTGCCTGGGCACCCTGCTCAGCCCAGTGTCCTCCCAGGAGGTTGGAAACAGGTCCTGGTCAGCCTGAGAGCCATTTTACATGGGAGCTGCTTATCTGGTACACCAAGCCAAGTACAACAGAAGTTTTTTATTATTTACTTTTAATATTGGGATATAACATACATAAAATGCCCAAAATGCACTTAAGAGTGTGTGTGGCTCAATCAAACTTTACCTGTGTATGCTCTTGTATAACCAGCACCCAGATCAAGATTCAGAACCCTGTGAGCACCCCAGAAGGTTCCCTAGTGTCCCCTCCCAGTCAGTCACCACACAGACAACCACTATTCGACCTCTGTCTCCATCAATGAGTTTTTCCTGTTCTGAATGTCCTATAAATGGAATCACACTGCATATGTGCTTTTGTGTCTGGTCTCTGTGCTATGAACACACTTGTATATATCTTTTGTTAGGCATGGTCTCTTTATCACTGGGCCATAAGTTTGAAGAATTTATTTTAATTCGGTTAAGTGTGTGTGAGTTGGCACAACAAATAACATTTAGCTATAAGTAAGACACGAGTGTCCCAGGTTTCAATCAACTGCAAGTCCAAATAGAAGCTCATTTCCATAAAGGACAGGTGACCTCCAGGGACTGCCTGGCTCTGAATCTTCGCTTGGCCACTTAGGAGGTAAGGCTGCGGAAGCCCCTGATGCCTCGGTTTCCTCATCTGTAGCATGTTCATAATGATAGTAGTACTTGCTGCCTAGCAGCAGGTGCACCTCTTTGACAATGTAACAAAAATAATTCAGTATTAACTGTCTAGTAATAATATTCATTAATTGCTTCATTTGTTCTTTAGTTTTAAAGCAATTAACAATTTAAAAAGAATTAAAATTCAGCTCTAAAATAGTATTCAAATTTGGTGAAGTATTTCATGTATGAACTAAGATTTTCACTTATCAAACAAAATGAGTGTGTCTTGCACTTTGCACTGTTTTACTGTTTTAAATTTTAAGGACACAAACTCCGACTGATCACATAGAATCGAAGTGACTCAAGCTCTGGGTCTTGGTCTTCACAATCGTTGTGATATTCTTGCTCATTCTGAATCTTTTCGACAGGCACTGGAGACAAAATCTGAGCCCTGAGGTCCAAGTGTTGGAATCATTATGAACTTACTCCCCCGAGTCTGCGTGTGCTAGAGGCCAACTCTTTCACTGGGAGTTCTCCAAATTAACTTCCAGGTAGCATATGTTTACTAAAGGGGAAATGATAAAAATAAACCGATTTGAAGCATATTTATATTTCACTCTGATGCAGCAGTAACTACAGCAATTATTTTGTATGTAGGCCGATGTCTGGGGAGGAATATTTTATCAATGATGTTGTTTAGAATTTCTGGCTCATGGTAACAATAGAAAAAGAAGAACTTCTGGTTGGCGCTTTTCGTGCAATAAAACCCTCTGCTGATGGTGCATCTGCTTATTTTCTGCTCTCACCTCCTGCTCCTGTGCTCCGCTGCTTCCCAGGGCTGTTGTTGAGGCATCAGCGACACTTACTGAGCACCTTGTGTGCAGGGCGCCACTCCTGGCCATGAGCCGGAGAGCTGTGCAAAGTAGAGTCCTTGACCTTATGGAGCTGATGTCTAGGGAGGGGCCGAGGACAGATCTTAAACAGTAAACAAATAATTACATCTTATGTCAGGGAGCGATAGATGCTGTGAACATTAATGAAGCAGGTTAAGGAAGATAGAGAGATGGAGGGTACCGTGTTGTACAGATGGTCAGGGAGGGCATCTCTGCAGAGGTGACGGGTACACAGGGGCCCAGGCCAAGCGCGCAGGGTGTGCCAAGGCTCTGAGGGAGGCCCATGTGGCCAGACCGGGGCAAGGGGAGAGGAGAGGAGATGAGGTCACAGGGGCAGGGCCTTGCTGGCACAGTGGGGACGTTGAATGCTGCTCTGAGGGGCTCCGATTTGAGCAGAGGAAGAGTAAGCTCTGAAATGTCCCAGTGGAATCACTCTGGCTGCTGAGCTAGAGACTTACGGCAGGACGGAGAGTGGGGGCAAGGGCAGCAGAGGACAGCTCTCGGCATCAGTCCAGGAACCCAGGTGTGACAGAGGTGGCTTGGACCAGGTGCTGCCCGTGCAGGTGGGAAAAGTGGTAACATTTGGGTAGAGCTGGCTGGATTTGCTGCTGGAGTGGATGTGCGCGCATAGGCATGTGTGTGAGAGACAGACAGAGAGAGACAGAGACAGAGAGAGCATGAAAGGCTGAGGACGAGCACTAGGAGAGCTCTGGCCTGGAGCTGACGGTGCCGTGGGCTGGGCTGAGGAGTCCCGGGAGGAGCGGGTGCAGTCGGACGTGCTTGGCGTGGAGTGCTAATTGGACATGCCAGCAGGGAGAGATGTGGGTCGGAGGTAAGAATGCAGCAGTTGTCAGTTTATATGTCATATTAAAGCCCCCGAACTAGCTGAGATCTTCTTGGAAGTGACGAGAAGGAGGAGGAGCCTGGGGGCTAACCAAGAATGCAGTGGACTGGATGTTGCGTCCCCCCAATTTATGTGTTCAAATCCCAACCCCCAATGTGATAGTATTAGAAGGTGGGGTCTTTGAACTGGGTCATGGAGGTGGGACACTTGTGAATGTGATGTGTGTCCTTGTAAGAGAGGCCCAGGAGAGCTCTGTAGCTCCTTTTCTGCCATGTAAGGATACAACTAAGTCAGCCACCCTTTCTGCAGCCTGGAAGAGGACCCTCCCCAGAACCCGGACATGCTGCCACCCTGATCTTGGACTTCCAGTCTCCAGATCTGTGTGGAATAAGTGTCTGTTGTCTAAGCCATTGTCTGTGGCACTCTGTTACAGCAGCCAGACTAGGACAAGGAGACTCCTGACATTTAAAGAAGTAGGAAGGTGGGTAGCAACCCACTCAGGTGACTTGGAGCAGCCAGGAGGGTGCGCTGTCCCGGAAGCCAGGGAAGGACGTGCTGCATGCAGGAAGAAGGGGCTCCTCTGTGGGGTGCGTAGATGGCTCAGGAAGGGTGGAGGTGGGGAACTGGCCCAGGGATTCCTGAGGGTTAAATGGGTTGATGCCCTTGGAACAGGGCCTGGCCTACAGGCTCTCAGTGCTAATAATCACCACCATCACCAGGGTTAATTAATACATTTTGTCATTCTTAATATTAATATTTAATGAGTATTACTTTGAAAATATTACTCTTACTATTCATGAGCCTTAGGACATCAGAAAGATGCTGGCTCTCAGGCAGCTCATTTAAAATCTTACTACATTTTGAACAGGAGAGAAGAATTTGATTCCTTCTTTATTGTGGTTATTTCTAGTGTCAGGTTGCACCCTCTTCCCAGTCCACTCCTCTCCAACTGCAGCAGCTGGTGTTAAAAGAACTTGTTTTGTGTCTTGCTGGGATGTTGTTGTTTAACTCTTCTACGTCCTCTTACCTGAGGGTGTTGCATGGGCACATTCCCACACTCTTTTATGGTTTTGTAATGAACGTGGTGATGATGCACCCAACCTTGATAAACTCAGTGCATACAGTCTCTTTCCTCTTTTCTTCAGCCATTTCTACTCAGCCCTGACTTTTCCTGCCAGATGAGTAAGTTCATTTATGTGAGGACATATATGTAGTCCTGACAAAAAACACTCAGGTGTCAAAGATGCATATCACACAAGTATGCCAGGGACAATGTCCCTCTTAGAGTCTAGGTCCCTTGTTTAAGTTGGAGAGGAGTTGCTCCTGATGCCTCACGCCCAGGCCCCACATCCTACAGGTACAGACAACGGACAGCTGGGTGGTCACTTGTTTCTACCAGTCTGGAGCTGTAGGTGGAATCTTGGTGGGAGGACGTTATCAGACATCACAGCTCTTTTCTTTCAAACACTGCACGTCACCCGTATTGGTTCTGCCTGTTCTCCCCAACTGGCCTTCTGGCCACTGCCATGCTTAGTAGCATCTCCACTGGTGTGCTTTCAGGACAAAGAAGACAGATAAAACGCATACCCATCCAGGATGGCCTGGAGGAAGCCACGATGACCTGGACTCTTGAATATAGCTATTGGAGATGAGCCATAGGCTTCAAGGCTAATTAGAAGTTGGCTATGATAGAACTTATTTATTTAAGACAGAGAGACAGAAACATGGACTAGCTCGAACCCAGTGTTGCAACAGAGAGAAACTTTGGGTTATCTGCTCAAGTGTGCTTCCCACACAGGGAACAAACCTTCTAGATGTCTGGACCTCTCACTAAATGTGTCTTGATATCCAAATGCCTGCTCAGCATCCCCACCTGAATGATGAATAATCTCAAAGCCCACATGTCTGTCTTAGTCTGTTCAGGCTGCTACAACGAAATGCTACAGTCTGGGTGGCTTAACATAAATGTATTTCTCACATTACTGGAGGTTGGGAAGTCTGACATTAAGGTGCTGGTAGACTTGGTGTTCAATGAGGGTTGTTCTCCTGGTTCACAGATGGTTATTTTCTTGCTGTGTCTTCACATGGTGAAAGGGACAAGAGATCTGTGTTAGTCCATTTTCTGTTGCTTATAACAGAATACCTGAAATTGGGTAATTTATAAGAAAATGAAATTTATTTCTTACAATTTGGAGGCTGGGATGTCCTTGGTCCAAGGCATGCATCTGGTGAGAGTTCACATGGTGAAAGGGACAAGAGATCTGTGTTAGTCCATTTTCTGTTGCTTATAACAGAATACCTGAAATTGGGTAATTTATAAGAAAATGAAATTTATTTCTTACAATTTGGAGGCTGGGATGTCCTTGGTCCAAGGCATGCATCTGGTGAGAGCCTTCTTCTTGGTGGGGACTACCCTCAGAGTCCCATGGCAACATGGGTGTCACATGGCAAGCAAGGTGTGAGCAAGAGAGCTTTAACATGCTCACTTCCTCTCCTTATAAAGCCACTAGAACCACTCCGTGATGACCCATTAAACCACTAAACCATTAATCCATTCATGAGGGCACCGTTCTCACAATCCAATCATCTCTTAAAGGCCCCACTTTCAAATACCATAATCGGATTTCCCACCCTCTCAACACTGTTATGATGGGAGTCAAGCTTCAATGAGTTTTGGGAGGACATTCAATCCACAGCAGGATCTCTCTGGGGTCTCCTTGATAAGGGCACTGATTCCATTCATGAGTGTTCCTATTTCATGACCTAATCACCTCCCAAAGACTCCATCTCAAAATATCATCACATTGTGGATGAAGTTTTAACATATGAATTCTTTGGCAGGGGAGGCAGGGGGGACATAAACATTCAGTCAGTAGCAATGTCCAAAATCAAACTCTCGATCTCTTCCATCCCCAAAATTCTCTTCCTGCACCCTTCCCTGTCTCAGGAAATGACAACCTCCTCCTTCCATTGGTTCATACCCCAAACTTTGCAGTGAATTTTGACTCTTTTTCACTTTTCTCGTATACCACAAAATAAATCCAGAATCAGTCATTTCTCAAGACCTCCACTTACCGCCTGGGTCTGAGCTGCCTTTATCTCTCTCCTGTAATTTTTGGTAGCTTCATAACCAGTCTCCCAGCTCCCACCCTTGCTCTAGACATTTGCCATTGTCTATTCTGTCCCCAGCAGACAGAGTGATTCATTTTGACATAACAGATTGTATGACTTCCCTGCTCAAAGCCCCCTGACTGCTCCCATGTCAGACAGCACACAAGTCCTCACTCTGGCCCCATCCCTCCCCAACTCTACCCTCTCCCCACTTTCTCCTTGTCAACTCTGCCCTGGCCACCCTGACCTTCATGCTATTCCTGAAGCCTGTCAGGCCCAGCCCAGCCTCAGGGCCTTTGCTCCTGCTGTCCCTTCTTTCTGGAAGAACTCTTTCCCTGTGTTCATGTGCCTCTCTGCCTCTCCTACAATGCCACCGTCTCAGTAAGGACAACCCTTACTACCTAGTGTAAAACGCAGCTCCTTGGCTGTCTCTCCTCACCATCCGCACTCATTCCACCTCCTCTGCTTTATTTTTCTCTGTGGAATTTATGCTCATCTGACATTCCGTAGCATAGAGCAAAATGGTTAACCGTCTGGACCCTGGAGGTACACCAGATGTACGCACAATTTGATTTTTGTTATATAGTAGCTGGGTGACTTTGGGAAAATTCCTCAACCTCCTGTACCTCAATTTCCTCCTCTGTAAAATGGAGATACTAGTAGTGCTTTCCTCACAGTGAGTTAATATAAATTAATAATGTTACATAGGTGTCAGATATTATTATTAATTATCTGTATTCTCTATTTCTACTCAAGGTGAAAAATACCATGAGGGCAAGGGGTTTTGTCTGTTTTGTTCATGGCTGAATTCTTTTTTTTTTTTTTTGTCTTTTTCCGTGTCCAGCAACGGATCGCAACCCTCAGTGTTGCCCCCGTACCGGACCGGGACCGGCAACGGGATCGCAACCCTCGGTGTCGCTCCCGCGCCTCGCTCAGCCAGTGAATGGGAACCGGTCAACCCTCAGTGTCGCGCCCGTACTGGACCGGGACCGGCAACGGGATCGCAACCCTCGGTGTCGCTCCCGCGCCTCGCTCAGCCAGTGAATGGGAACCGGTCTGTATGTGGGATCCGAACCCTCAGCGGGAGCGCTGCCGCGCTTCCCAAGCGGCGCACTGTAGCAGTGCGCCACCGGGCCGGCCCCATGGCTGAATTCTTAATGCCTAAAAATAATGCCCGGCACATAGTTGGTGCTCAATTAGTATGTGTGGAATAAATGAATGAATGATGAAAAACATGAAGTAGGCAGTTCATTATCTGTTACTTTTCAAATAAAAGTCTATGTTTATGGTGTGTTTTTATCGTTTTAAAAGCTGCAAGTAATAGAGAAGTTCATTCTAATTAAAACTCAAGACAATTCAGAAGCATACACAATAAAAATTAAAAAAATTGTTTAAATCCCCTTCCCTGCCTTTTCCTGGAGATACTTTCCACTAAGTTTTCTTTATATCATTTCTGAGACTTTTAATTTAATTAGATATGTGTTGCAAATAAATACATAGGTTTGTTTCATTTCAGATTTAAATAAATGTGCATTTAATCTGGCATAATTTAATCTTGCATACTGCAAGATATTTTAGTCTTTAGTCGAATGTATCAATTATTTCCTTTGTAGTATTGGTGATTTATGTCTTACATAAGAAGATCTTTATAGACGTTTTATTCTCATTTTTTAATAGATACTTTTTACTTGGGAATGTTTACATTTTTTTTCTCTTTGTCTTTATAGTTTAGAAATTCACCAATACAATTCTCTATGTGATTTTTTTTTTTTCCTTTTTGTCTTTTTTACTGACCGGTAACAGGATCGCAACCCTCGGTGTTGTGCCCGCACCGCGCTCAGCCAGTGAGCGGGAACCGGTCTCCACATGGGATCCGAACCCTTGGTGGGAGCGCCGCTGCGCTCCCAAGCGACGCACTCTCCAGTGCGCCACCGGGCCGGCCCTCTCTATGTGATTTTAATGTTATAATGCTTACTAGTTTTTTTCAGTCTTAATATGCATGACTTTCTTCAGTGCAGATAAATTCACATTTCTTTGATTGCTTCTTCCTTTCCATTTTTCCTGATCCTTTCTTCTGAAACTCCTACAGGAGCAATGTTATCCCTTTCACATTTATGCTACAAGTCTCTCAATGCTTCTGTTGTAATTTCCATCTCATTATGTTTCATCTCTGTTTTGGCTAGAGAGAGTCTGATAAAGAAAGAAAGACACTTGGTAAAGGGCCACAAAAATCATTTACATTGTGTAATGATTAAAATTTAAGAAATAATAAAAAAAGAAAGATAGTAAATAAAAACATTTACTTGTCTGCAACATGGATTATCTGCTCATGTATAATGTCTTTTGTGGGGTGATAGTGCTGTTATTCAAGAAAACAGTTACATGTAGACCTTATATCATCTGGGGCCTCCCAGCCCTTGAAACTCATGTGCAATTGCCTTGAATCCCCAATCCATGGCCTGTGAAGTCCCAAGACCACCCCAAGGTATCTGTAGTTCCAGGCATGCTCCAACTCTGATGGCCTCCGTGGTCTGCCGTCAACTGCTTTGTTGCATATTTTTTCTCTATGTGCTTATCCAGCTGAGAAACTTGACTTCCTCTTAAGCAGCAGCAACATAATAACAAGGGTGAATATGGTTTAATTAGAAATTCTGTAGTTTCTCACAAATGCTTAACCCTTTTAAAAAATTTTTAATTTATCAATATACAATGTAGTTGATTTTTGTGTCCCTTTACCAATTCCTCCTTTCCTCTCCCCTCCCTCCCCCGTCAACATCATATCTGTTCACTTGTCTTAACAAGTTCAAGGAATTATTGTGATTGTTGTGTCTTCTTCCCCACCACCCACTTTATTTATTTGTACATTTATTTATTTATTTTTATTAGCTCCCACAAATAAGTGAGAATATGCAGTATTTCTCTTTTGGTAATGCTTAACTTTTTTTTTTTTTGCAAAAGGCAGTTTCAGTGCAAGATTTGAGGAAAAAAATGCAATGGTAGATATTGCAGCACTGTTTTTAACAGCAAAACCTATCAAAGTATCAATATCTGACAACAGTAAAATGGGTGTCCGTGTAGGAGCATGCTAGGTAAGCTTTCAAAAATTATGTTTCAATTTTTAGTGACAATGGAAAATGCTCATGATACAATGTTGTTACAAAGTATATAAACAGTATAATTCTAATGCTTTTTTCTAAAAAGGCTTTATTCGCAGATAAAAGAGATTAGAATGAAATACAGAAACATATACTAATGTTTTTCTCCAGATGATGAGATTACAAATAATTTTAATTTTCTTCTTTATCCTCACTGTATTTTCCAATGAGTTTTCACTTTCATGATGAAATAAAAATACATTATTATTTTTTAAAGTTGAGAAAAAAGAGGCACAATCCCTGCTTATCACTGCGAATCTATCCTCAGGATTTAACTGTCCTTCCATCACAGCACGCAGGGTCAGTCCACTGTGAAACAGAGTTGAGCCTATAACCAGATGAATCGCCACTGTTGGGTTTGAGCTCCTCAGTGGTGGAGCCCAAGCCTTAGTCCTTTCTGATCTCCATGATGTCCTTTCTCGGACACACCTAGAACCTGATACATCCTTGTTGAGTTGACCACAACATGCTGCCCAGGTCTGACATTAACGGCCATAGTGGGAAGAGAAATGAAGAGATGGAAGAGAGCCGAGGAGGCATCCTAAAGAAAGTAATGTCCAGGCTTTGCCTCCTTGTGCCTCACTGTATTAATCTGTGAAATGGGAATAATAATAGCACCCTCCTTCAGGTGCTGGGGGGAAGATTACTTGAGTTAAGAGAGGTAAAGTGCTTTCAATGGCTCTGGGCACTTAGGAAGTGCTGAGAAGCTTTTGTTCCTACTGTTAGAGACTCTCCCTCAAATGCTGCCACATCAGTTCCATGCTCTCTCACTGTGTGACTGAGGCTGTGTTTGGGCACCTCTATCCCCGTTATACTTCCCTCTGTGTAACTGAGACGGAAAAGAAAGAATCACTCAAAGTACCATCCATGAGGCCTGGAGGGACAGCCACCCATCAGGGGAGCAGCAGCCCTGATCCAAAATCAGCCTTTCTTTTTATTGACATGACAAGGAAGTTTCACAAGAAAAATCAGTTGATTCAATCATCAAAAAAGGACATAAAAACAGGCAGTGTTACAGAAGGGAATTATAGCTAAGCATAGCTTTAAACAACTAAAACTAGTAATAGCAGTAAAATTAACAATGTGACATTCCAGAATGCAATTTGTAAAAAGCTAAGTCCATCCACCAACAAACAGCTTGCCCTTAGTAAACATTTTCTTTTCCACATACTTCCTGCAGCGATTTCTTTAGCATGTTTAAACAGCATTCAAACAGTTTCCTTAACATATCTTAAGAACCATCAGTAGGTTAAATAGTCAATAGTCATTCAAGCCGGAATCAAACCAGCAACCTAAAACAGTCAAAGTACACAGTCCCATCCCTAAACAGTGATTAGAATTGATTAGACGGTTTAGCCAAACTTATCTGTGGACTTTCATCCCCGACTCGAGAGCCTTTTGGCTCATTCATGCGTTACCTAAAAATCCTATTCTAAGATCAAAGGAGAATCAAGATGTCTAACCCACTACCTGTCCCTTCCCCAAGTTCTGCCTTCTGCTTGCTCACAAGCTGCTCTTCCCTCTGGGGTCACAACCTCCTGTTGGGTGTTTATTAACTTCATATCCCCTGTGATATATGGTACCTGGTGGGTACTAAATAAAACATTGAATTAACTTTAAAGTAATGTGTTTATTCTCCTCCCAGGTGCCCTAATCTTTCTTTTAAAATCATAGCATTTCTTAAACTCCTGTGTGAGTGTCCTCTGCTCTTTATAGGCCCAATTCCTAGAGAAAGGCGTCCTTGGCTGTGTTCCCAAGGGCAGGACTCTGGCGGCTGAACAAGAAGTCATTTGTCCCAGGCACACAGCTGGCAGCCAGGCAGTGGTCAAGGCACACTTGAACCCAGGTGCCCACTGGGACCCCCTCACTGCTGTCCCCTCGGGAGCTAGTCTTCAGTGTTGACAGGCAGGGGTACACTTCTTGTTTGTCATATCCAATCACACATGGGCAGCTTATGTGTGTGCACAGCTCCTGCGCACTCAGTAAACGTTCTATGAATGAATATTTATTTACCATATGATTCATCCTTGGCCCCAGGGTGCTCAGTGACTCTTGCCCTAGTTCCTTGGCAGGTATGTAGAGAATCGAGTCTTAAATTATTCATAGTCTAGGGTTCTTTCAAGGTTACCTTCGGAATCATAGTCAGGGAGAATCACACGCTGTATTCCAGAGCTGGAGAGAATTCTTTTGGTACTGGAGCTCGACTCTAGTTCATATGCACAGATAACCATTGAGAAGGTGTTCATGATACACGGGCCAGCCCTGAATTTGACTTTTGTCTTTCTGAGTCACTGCTGTGTTATGTTAGGCAACTCCATTAACTGGCTCTGAATGCCATCCTCTAGTCCAGTCCTGCTTGCTCTCCTCCTGGAGCAAGGTGAGAGTTCACATGTAAATGATCCCTAGCATTTTTCGAGCATAAATGCTAATCAGCAATGACCAGTTGCTCTGCTGATTTAGGAGACTCTGGAGAAAGCTTCCTGTTTAAACTGCAAATAACGCATTCTACGTTTGACCGTGGGCTTGTTTGTCATTTCATAATGGTATTGGAGCATGTGTCCTGCTGGCGCGTGACTCACAGGGTGAGTTTGCCTGTGCCGGATGTCACAAATGCTGCTGCTATTCAAAAGAGGAAGGATGCTGGCGGCAGGACTCAGAAGTGATTTTTTTTTTAATTAAAAGCCTTATTTATGTGTCCTCTAGAATATTCCAAGCTCCTCCAGGAGGCGACACAATGCTCTCTGGTTAGCTGGTAAAGCGGCGGAAACAAAACCCACGTTATGTGTCATATCCCTGAAGCCCAATTACAATATTTACCTCCACATGTTAACTTGGCATGTGTAATTATCTGTGCTTAGAACAGAAAATGGAAGAAAAGGCTCAATGAGCAGCCACCTGCGTGTTGTGAATAATGTTCCAACAGAAACAAAAGTGAAGGGGGAGAATTTAGGAGGAGGGAAGGGAGCGTGGTGCTTGAGCCCCCTCAGGAGAGGAAGGGGCAAGGGGGACGGAGCTGCTCGGTGTGAGGGAGACCTTGCAGGCGTGGCTTCAATCATGAGGGTCTTTCTTGTCCATCCCATTGGTGATGGGACATCCTTGAGAGATTGTGTCCTTATCTCCCCCTCTGAACCACTGTCGGTGTTCCAGTGTTCCTCTGTCAAAGATCAGGATGAAACAGCTTCAACGCAGTGAAGCAAGCTCAGGCAGCATCTGGCAAAGAATTAGGGCTCATTCTGTGGGAGGCTCCGCTGTGGCCTTTATGCCCAGCTCAAGTTCAGTGTGGTGGGGCTGTGCTATATGCTACAGAGCTTATCCCACACCCCTGCCATCCTGCTGGGCTGTCATGCCCCGCAGCCAGCATGGGCCCTCTCTCACAGTGACGTGTTCCCAGGCTGTCAAGTCATGTGGAGACCCAGAAGTGCTTGGGGATTAAACTCCTCCAGCGGCTGTTCTTGACTGAGAACTGGTGGGTGTGGAGTTAGATACTCCAGCTCTCTTACCTGCTGCCCCACCCCACCCCACCCCACCCCACAATATGGACAGCTCTGATGCATCTCCTGGGCTCCCCTGTGGGACTGAGCACATGTCTCTCCCTGGGACCTCACTGGATACTGCACTGACTTCCTGGTCCTGTCTTTCTGTCCCCCAACCAGGATTTCCAGGAATACGTCCTAGTAAATCACTTTCACCTGAACCCATGGACCACTGATGATGGGTGAGAAAGCCTCCCATGTGCAGATCCACAGCTGATCAGACAAGGATGAGGGTCTTACCCAAAGCTGCCAGTCAACAGAATGACCAGCTGGAAATGTCTGCCTAGTGGAACTGGTAATAGATGTCAGCTGGTTACCCCAATTCTATCCCCTCTTGCTCAGTTCAGATTGCAGACACATGATGAGCTGGTAACCCCAGGAAAAGCAGAAGCAGCAACAGAGAGTAGTTTTCTCACCAAAATGGGAAGGCATTAGACCAGAGAGCCCTTGCTCAACAGGGCTGTGGACAGACCAGCACAGTTTGAACTTGTTCTACCCCGAAGAGCCTCATTCCTACGTGTCCTTCGAGCAGAGGCCTGGCTGTGGGGAGTCCAAGATCATTTCCTGTTATTGCTGTGATGACCGTCCTTCTACAAAAATCTTTTTTTTTTTTTCCTTTTTGTCTTTTTTCATGACCGGCAACGGATCGCAACCCTCAGTGTCGCGCCCGTACCGGCCTGGGACCGGCAACGGGATCGCAACCCTCGGTGTTGCTCCCTGCACCTCGCTCAGCCAGTGAGCGGGAACCGGTCTGTATGTGGGATCCGAACCCTCAGCGGGAGCGCCGCCATGCTTCCCAAGCGGCACACTGTAGCAGTGTGCCACCGGGCCGGCCCGTTCTACAAAAATCTTAATGTTCATCTCTGAATGGCAGAATTACTAGATCGGGGGGCGGTGATTGATTTCTTACAAGCTTTCATACTACTGAGTCCATGCTTCCCACATTTGGCTGTGTATTGGCATCCCCCGGAGCCTTCAGATAGTACTGATGCTGAGCCCCACTTCCAAAGATGGAGATTTAGATGGTCTAGGTGGTGGTAAGGGCTTGAAATTTTAAGATTTTTAGTAAAAGCTGATAGGATATTATTTTAAGGAAAGCTGATAGGATTAGCTGTGATAAATTGTTCTGAGACCTGCTTTTAACTTGAGGTGAGGAGAGACTTTAGCCACGTTGGAATCCCATTACCACTTTATTAATGGCTGTCAAGTGCCTGATCACTCTTGAGCATTGTGGTGTGTGGTCAAATTTATTCTGGAGGAAATGGCTTAGGCCTGAGTTTTTGGGACACCTACCACTTCCCCCTTACCCAACTTCTTGATTCTTAAGATTTTTCATTCTGCACTAGCTAGCCACACAGAGAAAGGACTTTGCAGAAAAAGTGAGAAGCTCACAATGGCCCAGTTTTCAAGATAGACTCTGCCTTGACCTCCCACATAGCTACAAGCAGGAAACAATAGAGGGATGGCCAGACCCAAAGTATTAGCAGAGAGAAGACCTACAAAACCAAGGCAGTAGTAGCAAATATCCCTAGAAAAGGAAATCTAGTTGCTCAAATTTTTGCTAGTCTGTAAATGCCTGATATTCAACTCTGATTTCAGAACAGATTTTTAAAGTAATAATACCTCAGGACAGTGTCATCAGAGAACTATGAATTTTTTCTGCTCTCTCCTTACTTTATACCATATTGCATCTTGTGAAAGGCAGATTCTGGGGACAGAAGACCTAAAATTCCAACAAAACCTAGAGATTAAGCTTGGTTCTTTCAGACTGGAAGCTGATAATGCTGCCTACTTTGACTGAGCCCAAGGGCAAAAGCTGGGGATTTGGTCTCCTAGTGGCGCACTGTGGTCCTAGAGCCCAGCTAATGCATGTGGGACCTCAGTCTCTGATGCAGTTTGGATGCTGCCTTGGGCCAGGGTCCATAGTGTTCATGCTTGCCTTGCTTCCCAATGAGCAGCTCCCAGCTTGTTGACCTGGCCTATTTGGGGTTTACCCCTAATGCTTAACTTCTCATGACCCAATGCTGAGTGTGATTCTTGCTGCTGTAGTGGGTGTGTGGTGGCTCGTGAGAACCCATTGTTAAATAGTCAGGAATTCATGAGCCATTGTTAAACACAGCCATTATTATAAATTAAATTATATAAAGTTACAATTAAATATATTTAATTAAAAACAAAGATAATAAGTATCATCACTCATTACTTACTAATTTTACTACATTTTTCTGTTATCTGTGATCTGGAGGTAATTTATGCCTGTTGCATCTGTATAGTGGAAATCCTATATAATGAGCTGCTACTACACACCTCTTTTTAACTGACATCACTTTGGAGCTTGAAATTGGCCATGGTGGGAGTTTTGACAACATGGAAATAGGAAATGCTACAAATCAAGGTTTTTTCCTTTCAGGGAGCTGGTTGTTAAACATTTACCAGGACATCACTGATTCTGGATAACTCTGAGTTGGGGCCATTCGTTGGTCCAGATGCATATTCGGAAAGTGCTCATGACTGGGGTCAGATTGAAGCAGGGGTCTTATAAGCAGTCAAAGCCAGAGTGGCCAGGGACCATGGAAGTGGGTTTCAGGGATGTCCAAACCTGGCATTGGATCAGAAACCAGGAAGTCAGGAGGTACACAGAGATGTGAGGTCAAAGCAAAAAAAATGGATCAAAAACAAGTCAGAAGGACATCTGCCCAAGAGTATGACAAGCCAGGAGGCCTACCAATCAGGCGCGTGGTAGATGCTACTCACGTCCCTCCCATATCTGCTCAACACCCTCGGTCCTATAGGTGCTCACCTGTGAGTCCCGGTAGCTCTCACCTGGAAGAGCCAGGAAGTTAATGACCCTGGTAGCAGCCAGTGATGCACAGGAGTTGGAGGATTAAACACCTGCCTTTCAGCTGCATCTGCGATGAGTTCCACCCTCTTCTGGGCATCTCCAATAGTCCACTGCCGTCACCTGCTTATTAACACATCTTCGATTGGTTTCCTTCTTCTTGTCTCACTTCTCCATTCACCTATTGGTGTTCCCTGGGTTTATCTGTCAAACCATTTACACTCAAATTCTTGTCTCAGGGTGTGCTGTGGGGGAACCGAATCCCAGACAACACCTCTGACAAAACCAGCTCCCACTGAGGTCAGGGCCTGTCCTGGTGGGCTGGTTAGGAGATGCAGGACAGAGCTGCTACACATGCTGAGATGATGGCTGGGAGAGGAGGAGGTGCCATCAGATCCAGCCACTGGGGCACCTGGAGGCAAGCCCCCATGTCCCTGTCCTGCGCTCTAGGAAGAGCCTCACACCCATGGATGGGGCTGCTGTCCACACCATGCCCTATAGGGGCATTTCAAGTGGTAAGGGGTGAAGCAGCCAACCCTTAAATCCTGGTCAATTGTGAACTTTCCATCACCAGGAGGTAAAGGAACCTCTCTACCCCTCATTTGCCTAACATGATGTCTGCCCCACCCCACCAACTTTTGAGCCCTGCACAATTATTTGATCCTTTGGTGTTTCAGCAGCTCACAGTGTTGCTTCCTGGTGACTGGCTGTGTATTTAGAAAAACAGCACTTCAAAAATATCTGATCGTTCTATTTATCTCCTGCAGAGGCATCAGGTTTCTATAAATTAAGGACCTGCTAATTACCACAAGAATTCAATAAATACAGAAAATGGATAAATGCAGGGTCAGAGATGCAATGCATACACACACACACACACACACAGACACACACACACACACACACACACACCCATATATACTTGTGTGTGTTTCTAAAATTTAATTGGAAGTATGAATGTGTCTCGGAGTGTTGTTGCCAGTGGCAGGGTGTTGTGCTGATCTCTTCCGAGGAGATCTGCCAGCTCAGTTCCACTTGACCATGTCCACATGACTTGCTGGTGGGAATGCTCTGGGCAGAGTGACTCAGCAAAATATCCCAGTGTGTGTTCCCATACGGGGTCTTATTTTATGATTCATCTTTTCATGGTTCACAGTTTTATTGTTGCTGTTTTTGTGTGTATGTGTTGTATACCTCCATGTATTATTTTTGGACACAGTTGGGATATAAATGACGTCACTACCGTCGATAGTACTAACAATAATGCCACTGAAGTAACCAGAGCCAGCATGAAATAGAAACATAATTGGCAAGTGGTCTCAACCCATATATCAGTCAGAGGCCAGTCCCCAAGTCAGAAACCATTCTGGGTCTTTCAGTGAAATAACATTTAATACAGGGACTTAGTGGCACACGTGATTGAGGCCAAGAGACCAAACGGTGAGCTGGGAGGCAGTCTGGAGGTTAAGGACAGCAGGAAGGTGACACCACCACTGGCTTCAGGGAAGAGGAGGAAGAAAGGATCAGAGCCCAAATGCTGGGGCTGCCCACAGCCGTGGAGCCATGAAGGAGATGCAGTTGCAGTCAGAGAAGCAGAGAGAGAGAGACAGAAAGACAGAGGCAGAGAGACGACAGAGAGAGACAGAGAGACAGAGAGAGAGAGAGAGAGAGAGAGAAGCAACAGCCTACCCTGTCTTCCCCCCTCCGTTCCCTTCTGATCTTCCACCAGGGCTTCTCCTGGCAAGATCTGCACGACAGACAGTTCCTGCCATACAGGGCAAGGGCAGGAAGGGGGTGTGGGGAACCCCGGCAGGTAACCAGCGCGAGCCCCTCTCTTCACATGCGTGGACACAGCCCGCCTTTCTTGCTCCCCATCGCCTCCTGTTTTGCTTCTGCAGTTTCCTCCTTTATTCCAGTCTGCTTTGCCCTAAGAGGCTTGTAGTCATTCCACTCCTCCTGATGTCAGGAAAGCCGCTGACAGTCGTACCACACCGAGTGGCAGGTGCATCCCATGCTCCATCAGTGAAGGTCCCTGGCTGCAGATAAATCAGAAACCAGCTCTAGAGAAAAGGTGTTTATTAGAGGAAGTGGATGGTTCCCACAGTCCACATGCAGACCAGAGAGCCAGGATCAGGCCATCTCCATGAGGAGGATGCCCAAGTGACACCATGGAGCTGCCCCATAGAGGCTCCCCCTCTGCAGCAGGTCTTGCCAGTGCCAGGCTCTGGGCTCCACCTCTGGATCTCTGCTACCAATTCTTCCTGAAGTGGGACATATTCGCCATTACTTTCCTGAGCATAGTTCCAAGCAGAGCCTGATTCTCTCCACGGCTGCCTTCCAATCCAGAGTCCTAAGAGGGTGCCTGACCTGCAGAGCCCAGTCACATGAGTCTGTATCTCAGCTGCAAAGGAGGCTGGAAAGTGGGATTCTGAACTCTTCATGGGGAGGAGTGGAGTCTAATGTAGTGAGAGTGGTCAGTGGTGCTAAAATTGACAAATTCTCCACATACACCATATCACCAACTGAGTTAAAAATACAGACACTGTTATTTAATTTGGAATCTGAGGCTCACAGGTAGTGGGTGAGGGAAGTGAGAAGAGGTACTTTGGGTCATGAGGGGAGCTTCCTGCTGGTCTTCCAATCTCACTGCAGGGAAGACATCCTTCACCAGCCCCCGTGAGACATCACAGATTTCAACAAACCTCAAGGACAGGTCCATGTTACCTGTGAAACTTCCATCTGCACTAATTTGCAGGTAGACAGGAAGGAAGCACTTCAGCACTTATATTAGGCTTTTAGCAATTTCTTTCTTTAAAAGCTTCCACATTGGCCGGAATCTTCACAGTTTTCAAAGCCATTTTCTCCTCTACCATCTCTTTTTTTTTTTTTTTGGCAGCTGACCATTATGGGGATCCAAACCCTAGACCCTGCGTTATAACACCACTGTGGGGAAAAATAGAATAGTTTGGTCAGGCTCCCCCACCTCGCGTCCAGTTGCGGGAGGTGCAGCACATTTCTTGTAAACAAGTCGTGTGGGTGGAGTTAGTGCCCACGCGTGCCCAGGTATCTTTTTAGTTTTGTTGCTATCCTGTATTCTGCAGTTTGTGAAGCAGCACTTGCTGGCAGAGAGCTTGTATCTAAAAACAGAACATGTTTACTCTGCTGGCAGCTGCTCAGTTTTTCTCTGGACTTTGCTGGTAGCAGTTGAGTTTGTGAGCTTCTCTTTGGACTAACTCTTAGACATGTGTGTGCTGGATAAAGACTATTCTTTCTTCAACCAAGGTTCCAAGGACCTTTTTGCCAGTTACCTAGCTCATAGACCTGCATGTGAAGGATTTGTGAACTGGCTCAAGGGGTCTGTGAGCTCCAGACCCAGCCCTAGCTCTACAACCACACTCTAACCAACTGAGCAAACCATCCAGTCCTCTACCATCTCGTTGAACCCTCACAACATCCTGGCAGTGAGCAGAGCAGGTGTGGTCTCCATTTTGCAGAGAAGAAAACTGAGGCTCTGAGGGTTGCTTGGGTGACAGCAGCAGAGAAAGAACCAGACCCGGCCTTTGACTTCTTGCTAAGCGACCTTCCCATTCCCTCCAAGTTGAGAGATGGTGAGTCACAGCGGGGGTCCATGGCAGGTTTCTGAGCAGCCTGCGCTCACTGCTTTCCAGCATGGTGGCTGTGGTCAGTCCCTCGAGGCTGCTGAGGCAAGGGTAGATGAAAAGTGTCCTGCCTGCTGCCAGGGGCTCTCTGAGCTCACTGAGGGCAGGGACCACACCTTACGTTTCTGTCCCAGCACTGGTCCTAGCTTGGGGCAAGTGTTTGTTAGATGTTGACTGATGACTATTGGGCAAATGCATCTTCAACAGTAGCTTCCCTGAAGGTTGGAGTTCCAGGGACAGTATTTCCTGGCTTTAGGGTGATTTAAAATCGAATCAAGAGAAATTCCACCCTGCCTGTGGCCTGAGACTTCAGAACCCTCTGTCTTATGCTACTTGCAGGAAGAGTCCTCATCTCCCAGGAGAACCAGGCACAGACAGCTCTGAAAAACCTCCAGGGTGTAATCTACAGCGAGCACAGTCCTCTGCTGGGTCTGGCCGGGGCGTCTCTGGTTGCCACCATTGCTGGGACCAAGGTAACTGCTGAGGCTGGCACCTGGGGTGCTTCTTTTCTGGCTGAGTAGTATTCTGTTTTTATGCCACATTTTCCTAATCCAGTTGTCCATCAATGGACCTTTAGGCTGGTTCCATATCTTAGCTGTTGTAAATAGAGCTAGGATAAACATGCAGGTATCACTTCAACATGATGATTTCTATTCCTTAGTGTATACATCCAGCAGTGGGATTGCTGGATCGTATGGCAGTTCTATCTATAGTTATTTGAGAAACCTCCATACTGGTTTCCATAATGGCTGCACCAATTTATAGTCCCACCAACAGTGCAGGAGGGTTCCCCTTTCTCTGAATACTCACCAGCATTTGTTACTTTCTGTCTTTTTGATAATAGCCAGTTTAACTGGGGTGAGATGATGTCTCAATGTGGTTTTGATTTGCATTTCCCTGATGCTTAGTGATGTTGAGCATTTTTTCATGTGCCTGTTGTACATCTTCCTTTGACAAATGTCTATTCAGCTCTTTTGCTCATTTTTTAATTGGGTTACTTGTTTTTTCACTGTTAAGTTGTTTGAGTTCCTTATATATTTTGGATATTAATCTCTTGTTGGATGCAAAGTTCACAAATATTTTCTCCCATTCTGTAGGTTGTCTTTTAACTCTGTTGATTGTTTCCTTTGCTGTGCAGAGCTTTTCAGTTTAATGTAATTCCAATTTCTTTCTGTTGCCTTTGTATTTGAGGTCTTAGTGATAAAGTCTTGGCCTTGTTCTCCATCCTAAAGTGTTTTCCCTATATTTTCCTCTAAAAGTGTTATAGTTTAAGGTCTTATGTTTAAGTCTTTAATCCGCTTTGAGTTGATTATGGTGTATGGTGAGAGGTATGGGTCTAATTTTATTCTTCAACATATGGATATCCACTTTTCCCAGCACCGTTTGTTGAAGAGGCTGTCCTTTCCTCAATGTATGTCTTTGGAGTCTTTGTGGAAGATTAGTTGCCTGCAAGTACGTGGATTGATTTCTGCACTTTCTATTCTGTTCCATTGGTCTGTGTGTCTGTTTTGATGCCAGTACCATGCTGTTTTGGTTACTATAGCTTTGTAGTATAATTCAAAGTCAGGTAGTGTTATGCCTCCAGCTTTATTTACTTATTTGTTTTTTCTTGCTCAGGATTGCTTTGGCTATTCAGGGCCTTTTGTTGTTCCATATGAATATTAGGATTGTTGTTTCTATTTCTGTGAAAAATGTTTTTGGTATTTTGATGGGGATTGCATTGAATCTGTAGATTGCTTTGGGTAGTATGGACATTTTCACAATGTTAATTTTTCCAATCCGTGAACATGGAACATCTTTCCATCTTTTGGTGCCCTCTTTAATTTCTTTTAGCAGTGATTTGTAGTTCTCATTGTAGAGATCTTTCACCTCCTTAGTTAAATTAATTCCTAGGTATTTAATTTTTTTCTTTTTGGTAGTTATCGTAAATGGGCTTGCTTTCTTGATTTCTTTTTCTGCTTGTTTATTATTGGAGTATAAAAATGATACTCATTTTTGTATAGTGATTTTGTATAATGCGACATTCCTGAACCTGCTTATCAGCTCTAAGAGTTTTTTGGTAATTCAGTGTTTACAGCAACTTTACAGTACCTTAAGTAATGAGAATCAACTCTGTGTATGTGTTGTGTGTACACACTCAATTTTGGTTTTAATTTTTTGATCTCCTGCCTATGGCAATTTTGAAGCCACAAATTAGAGTCTTTAGGGTTTTTTATATAGGATTCTAATTTGTGGCTTCAAAATTGTCATAGGCATGAAGTCAAAAAATTAAAACCAAAATTGAGTGTGCACACACACACACAGAGTTGATTCTCATTACGCAAGGTACTTATAAAGTTCCTGTAAACACTGAGTTAGTCAGTACTAAACATTGCTCCTGGAGGAAGTACAAGGTTAGGTTCTTGCAAGTCTCTGTCACAGCATAGAGCAATCCAGAGCCGGGAAGTTGAAAGGGTGGGCAGGGGTCTCAGTTCTGACAATGTGGTCCAACCCTGATCTACCCTTACACATTTCACATCTGGAAGCCAGCAAATCAAGCCTGTTTGAGTCACCTTTTTTGCCACGTCCATGTGAATGAGTCCTGATTAATTCATTCACTTAATTAAAAATGTCTTTTATTGTATTCTAGAAATGAAATACAACTGATGCTGCTTTATTTCCGATGACAGGAAGCTCTCTAACTAATGAGCCATTTTACATAAAGTAGCTTTAAAAACAACCTCCCTGACAGACATACAGAAACATTTGTTGAGAACCAGCTGTGTCCCAGGCACTGGAGTAGGTTTTGTAGATTATAAAAGGAACACAACAGCCTAAACCTTCAAAGTCTTCATGGTTTAAACTCTTCAACTTTCAAGAAATTGTTCCTTATAACAAGGGAATAATAATCTTCTTAGTGCTTGTTTCTCTTAGCTATGTTATAATAATGCTGCACAGGAAAACAACCAAAATGTCTCAGTGGCACACAGTAACAATCTGCATTTGGGCTGGGTTGCTCTGAGGGTCTCAGCTGGGCTCACTCCCATGTCTGGGGTCAGCTTGGCTTTGGTTGATCTAGTCGGGGCTTGGGCAGCTCGGCTTCTTGCTTCGTGTTTGCAGGCAGGCTGAGATGGCTGGGGTGTCTGTTCCACGTTGTCTGTCACACTCCTTAGACCAGTGGGCTAGTCAGGCACATTCTTCTCATAGAGATAGCAGAGCTGCACCATGGCAGGAGGGAGTATGTGAGGCCTCCTAGGGCATAGGCCTCATTCTTTTGGCTAAAGAAAGACACATGAATAAATTCAAAGTCAAGGGGGCAGAGAAATGATCACTCCTTAGTAGAAGAGATTGTAATGTCACATATACATGACATGTAAGGGCATGAATACAGAGAGGGGAGCAGAATTGAAGCCAATAATGCAATCCACTACAACATTCATTGCTGTCAGGTCTGTCTTCTAGAAATTCACTCTAGCTGAACATGAGAGAGAATTGCTTACTTGAAGATGGTTTCTGCCTCTGCTGTTGATTGCTCAGCTGAACGTGGGGATCTTCCCATGGCTCTCTTCTCTCTGGGCCTTGGTTTTCTCAAATGGAGTGTGCAGTAGGAGCCAGCCGTCTGTGGAAGGGCCTGGAGAGCTGGAGTTGAGGCCTTTACGATGTGCTCTTATCATGAGCCCTCTGGAGGCAAGGCTCTGCCTCATTCCAAATTGCACCCTGCAAATCACTAAGTTCCAGAGAAGCCAGTATTAATGGCAATGCCTTAGGTAGGAGGTTATTTTGAATTAGTGTACTTGTTCCTGAAACTACCCTGAGAAACTATTTGCATCAGGCTAATTTTGCTCATTCCTTTGGTAGGAGGATGTTCTATTAATAGAATTGGACAGGCTACATTATTTCCTTTAATGCCTTGCCAGAGAGAGATTGATTTTCTCCATGTGAAGTAGGATGCATCCCTTCCATTAAACAAATTAAACCTCCTAGGTCAGGGAGGCTACAAGAAGGAGCAGTGTTGTGCTGATAAATGTTCAACAACCAGCTCTCTGGAAGGAAAAACCCTGATTTGTAGTAGTTGCCAATTTTCATGGCACATATAGTCACATCGTGGCTGATTTTAAGCTGCCAACATGCTATGTCTGTGAGTGCATGGAAAGAGATGCACCTGGTGAGCTCTTCCACCACACCGCTGCTGGCCCGCTCCACTGCTGAGATGGAAAAATGGGTTTGTTTGCTGGGTGTTCCCAGGGGAAGAGGAGACGGCATTTGGGTGATATGTAGAGTTTCTCAGAAAGTAAAGGCAGTCCTGGATCAGTCTGGGTAAATCTAGAGAGGAGAAAGTTTCAAGGCAGCAAAACAGAGGAAAGAGCCACTGTACAGGTAAGGAACAGGCAGAACCTGCGAGAATCCCTGAGTTGAGGGGATGGAGGCCAAGGTGGCTATAGTGTCATAGCAGGGTATCAGATAAGGCAGAGCTGCTCAGAGGGGACACTCAGAGATGTTCCAAGGTGTCCTCTAGTATTCAGCATGTACTCATCAGCACGATAGCTGTGCGTTATCTGGTCTTTTCCTGCCTTTTTCAGGTTCAAGCTGCAGGATTATTCATAAATAATTGTTACAGACTCTCTCTACGTTGATATGGAGGACTAAAATAGACATACATGTGTCATTTGAGATGCCTCCTTGCACACTATAAAATATGGCAGATCAGATTTGTGTATCAGTAGACATCCCTTTAAATTAGTTCACTTGGACAATGAAAGAGCCAAACTTGATTTATTCACAGCCCGTCTGGGATGCAGCATCACTGGGGGTGGGGGTGGGGGGATAGAATGGCAGGCTATACTTTGCAATGTACCAAAAGCTAATGGAACTTTCTCCTACACATATGCAAGTTGCAGGTGTTTATGTACATACAGATGCAGGTGTCAGCCTGGGCCAGGAGTGGAGGTTGCTATGTCCTCTGGGTTCAGAGTCATGGACAAGCTGGATGGAATTATTATTTCTTCATGGTATAATTATTTAAAAGCATTTACTGAGATTTGTGATGATGAAGTTAGTGTGCTAATCACCAGGCTGGATGGACAGGAATGGACACAACCGCTTGGGTTGAGACCACAGAATCCCAGTGCTGCAGCATCTGAGCGGGGGAGGGGAGAAAGCGGCCTCGTCATTTCCCTGGAGTGTTGCTCTGGGTCCCTGGTGGCTAGCAGTTATGTTTATATAATGCCTCTAAATGTCAGTCATAGACTTGTGTATAAAGCCATGGAGGCACACAGAGACTGGGTCCCAGTGTGGAGTAAATCCTACTGCTGCTGCTACTGCTACTAAATTATATCTGGGACTATGGGTCTACTGTGTCTTGTGACTTCACACAGAGGAAGGTGCAGGCTCAGAGGTAAAGTTATCTCTCAAGATCTCTCAGTGATGTCTGTCTTGCTCCAAAGCTGCATTTTAAAATTTCATGTTACTAATGATTATTACGGAGCAATACTGTAAACCGTCATTATTTATATGGTGCTTTACTACTTAACAT
This sequence comes from Galeopterus variegatus, assembly GCF_000696425.1. NCBI lineage: Eukaryota > Metazoa > Chordata > Mammalia > Dermoptera > Cynocephalidae > Galeopterus > Galeopterus variegatus. Next base: position 590,735 of record NW_007726227.1, on the reverse strand, counting down.
TTGCATCATCTGATGTAATCATTTGCATACTCAAGAACACTCTGTTGCATAGGTCTCTTCAATCCCATTGTACAAGACAGGAAAATGAGTTTTGGGCAGGTTGTGTGTCTTGTCCATTTTGGGGCAGCTGGCACGTGGCAGAACTGGAATCAAAACCCTGGTGTTTTTACCCCCAATCCTAATGTCTCCCCACTCTACTACAATGGCAGAGACTGTTCTTATATAAAAGACTGGACAAAGAGTGGTGTGCTTGAGTCAGCGGAGTGCTGATCTGCAATATTGTTCTTGGCAGCAGTGAGAGATGTGCCGGGAGAGGTCATTTCAAACTCTGTGTGAGTTCCACAGTGCTGCAGCACCAGGTTGGAGGTGGTTCGATGTGCCACTTAAAAGGGACTCACATATTCTGGTCTGGAAGATTTTCTCTGGCCTCATGTTTAAGAGCTGGGCCTCCAGATAGAGATGATCTGTATGGTAGTTCTAGCATCACCTCTTATGGGCTGGATGACTTGAAGGAATTTACTTAAACTTTATGAGCCTCTGTCAGTTGGGAACCTGCCTCACAGGGTTCTTGGGAGGTTTAAAATGAGATAAAGCATTTCTTGTGGGCACTGAGGTTGGGACTGTTGTTTCCGCTGAGCAGGCCTTGGGGGCCAGAGAGCCCCCAGGCAGTCACCTGCTGTCACGTGGGTGTGTGTGGGGGGTGTAATGCTGAGCGGATGTGAGTGGGGTGCCGGCAGCTGGCAGTACCTGCTACAGCTACCTTTCTGCACCCCTGTTAGGTGATGTGAGTGATTGCGGACACTTCTGATAAGGTTTTGAACACTACTAAGAATGCTCAAAAACTCTGGGAAATCCTGGGAAAACACTAGACTTCCTGAAGAGCTGGCAGGCAAGGGTGTGAAGCCATTGCAATGTGGGGTTTTAGTGCCACTGGTCCTAGCCATCCCTGCAGAGGGCCGACCCTGTAACGTGACTACCCCTCCCTGAGGTTACTGTGGGCAGAGCTCGTTCCCTGTCCTGGGCAATGCCAGGCAGCAAACATCTCCCCATGCAACTAAGTACCCTCTGGATTCCCACTTACCTTTTGCTTTCTCAATGTCACGCGTGGGGCTTGATTATTTAAAGAGTGAGATGATTCAGTTAAACTTTATTTTGCAACTCTGAGGTGCTGAAAAACCTGAATAGGGAATCCCAACTATTTCAACTCAAAAGCAATAAGGTTTCAGGTATTAAAAATACTCTACAGTTTGAACACTTTCTATTTTAAATAGGCTTCATGTCCCTACACAGACACTTCACAGACATTTAAAATCTTCCCTGGTGTGCATGAATAATCACACAATATTCTGGGAATTAAGGTGCCTGAGTCCTGGTTGTGGTGATGATTCATTCCCTGGTGTTCTTGGGAAAGATAAGTCAGGCCTCTGAAACTGGTGAAAGAAAGGGCTGGGGAGCACCCGTTGTTCAGTGTCTGTTTCTTTCTTAGTTTTTAAAATTTTAAATTAAATAAATGCAAAATGATTTTTACAGTAAGAAGAATGACAAATGCATGAGGTCTTATGCTCACCACCCAGCTTAAAAACTGGAATATTATCAATTGCTCTGAAGGTCTGTGGGCCCCTCCCTGATGTGCAACCCCCTCCAACCCCTGGCTCACAGTTGACCACTGTCTTGAACTTTGTGATTGTCACAACCTTGCTTGTATTTATAGTTTTATTACCTACGTATGCACCCCTCATCAATACATTCAGTTCTGCTCCCTCCCCTGTCCTGGAGCAACACAAACTTTTAACTTTAAAGTTTGATTTGTACTCTACATATTCTTCTAGGACTTTCTTTTCCCCTGGGCATTGCTTTTGAGGTTCTCCCGTCGTGTTTGGGTATGGTAGGTAGTCCATGAGTTTGCAGTGCCGTGCAGCTGCCTGCCCTCTAATTTTATGGTTTTGGTTTGTCCAGTTTTTCATTTTTGTTCGTTCTTGTATTAATTCTTACATTTTTCTGGATTCTTTTTCTTTTTCTTTGTTTAAAAATTCCTTCAATTGGTTTGATAGTTTTATTCTCTATTTTTAAGTTGGTTTGGAAGTTTTGCTCTCTACTTTTATTATTTTAGTGGGTACCATGCAAATGTTAACATACTTAATGAACTTAAATATTTCTGAAATTAATATCTTTAACCTCTTCTTGAGCAGCACTAGACTTTAACTCATTAATGCTCTCACGTAAATAAACTTAATTCCAGTATTTTAATTCCTTCTTGCTTTGTAGTCTTCTAAAATTGGAGATTTAAAAACATACACTACTTTATGCAGTGTTTGATTTAATTTACCCACATTTCCATCAGTTTGCTCACTATTCCTTTTTTTACACCAGATCTTCCTTCTGAAATCTTCTGCCTAAAGTATAGCCTTTAGAATTTCTCTTACTGAATGCTTTTTAGTGTGTGCACCGTGGGTCTGAAAATGTCTTTGGACCTTATTCTTGAAGTAGAATTTCACTACACATACAATTCTAAGTTGACATTTATTTTTTTCTCAGCATATTTTAACTGTATGGATTTGCTTTTTTAAAATTTTTTTGGTTTATATAGTGGATGGTTGTGAAGTTAAATATCAGTCTAATCATCTTTACTGGTGATCTGTCTTTTCTTCCTGGGTGGCTTAATTTTCTATGTCTTTAATGGTTCTGTAGCTCCACCATCATGCATGACTTTCTGGTTGTTAATCATGCTTGGAATTGATTCATCTTCCTTGGTTTTCTTCATGAATTTTGGGAATGGTCAGTTATGATGTCGCTGGATGAAGCCTCTTCCCCCTTCCTTCTAGCAGGCCTGAAACTTAGTCGAAGCGAGCGGAGCACTTGCCTGGGGCACAGAATTAAGGGGTCACCAAAAAAACTCAGTAATTCAATCATATTTTAACACAACAATTTTAGAAATAAAAACTAATGCAAAGAAATCTGTAGCAAATGAAATAGTAAAATTTTGAATAAAGACAGGATCTGGCAGTGCCACGCCAAGACACTTTGGAGCCTGGGGTGAAAGGAAAAATGTGCACTCCTATAATTTTTTTCCTAGAACACTAATTTTTTTCTAGAACATTAAAGTTCTCAGAAAAAATATCAAAAGGTAAAAGTAGGTGTATTAAAACTCGACATTGTTTGAAGTTTAAATATTTATTTATACCAAAGCCAGAATTTATTATAAGTTTACTCTTCTGGCTTTAATGGAAGCAAACTCATCAAAAATATTTTCATTAAAACCATTACCCATTAAAAAATACATAAAAACCTGTATATGAGGTGCACATTTTTTCTTCCCAGATTGTATAATCTCTATCCAGTGTTATTTTCCATTGCAGAAGGTTATATTTTTAAATAATGATGATAATAATGGTGATGGAGTTTGTCCAGAACTCTCCAGCTGGTTGCAGGCGGAGCTGGGTCTGGACTCCTGATCTCTCACTTCTGAGCAGCGCTTTTCCCAGTTATATTCCATGTACTGAAACCAATATTCTCACCTTATGACTAAGCTCTGCACATGGGGCGAGGCCACATTAGGACCCTTAGGCTGGGCAAATGTTGTGGAAGTGATGTCCTGCCAAAGTGAACTGGGCCATTTCTGGGTGGTTAACTGCTAAGCAAGGATGTGACAAGTGGCATTGTGTTTATGCCAGTTCACGGTTCTCAGATTTGTCAAAGGGCACGGCACCAGGAAACTGCCCCAGTCTTTGTGGCTCACTATAACATGTTGAAATATTAGTATGAAGGTGAGTAGATCTGTATACTTTGGTGCTGAATCCAATAGCATCTTATACTAGATTTCAGTTTAAATAAACTTGGCATTTCATTAGTTTAAGAACCGGTTCTAAGAGAAAACCCTAGAATGGAGACACCCTTACCCATTAATTTATCTTTTCTTTTTCCTGTGTGTCCTATTATTTTGTTTTGGTAGCTGAACACCTGGTCTAGCTGGAGTACCCTGGAGGCTTAGCCTGAGATCTACTGCCAGGTATCTCCTTCCCCTTAACTCATGGATGAGAAGCACAGACAGCTCTGCTGGCAGTTTGAGTGGAAATATGACCCCTCAGGCTTACGTTCCCATAAAATATCTTGTGTGGTCTCAGAAAAGTAACTCTTCGTTATTTCTTGGCTGCCAAGTTTTTCAGTGTGTATATGTGGGGACGGGGGAGGCAACTTTGCAGATGCTTTCAAGGTCCCTATTTTAAGAATTCAGGGATGTTGGTAGAAAACGGTCAACTATTAGACTTCTTGGCACTCGATTCTGTGAGAATATTTCTCCCATACTGGGAAATGGTGTGAATCGCGGCTTACGTGCAATCCTCAGCTATATCTTTTGTGGTCATGCACGTATGCACCACAGATGACTTTGCTTCAGCTAGGAAGTAGTCTGCCATTTTACTACCGACTTGGAAAAAGAGTTCTACCAACCCCAAGGCCAAGGATAATACTACTTCATCTTTTCATTTTTCCCTGAGAGATTCATGCTTTATGAGATACTTTGGATGCATTAAGAATTTGTAAGTCAGTTGGGGTAGAGAAAGGAAGGTACACAGAAGGAAAATTAGCTAATAGTAAAACAATTGTCCCTGGACACAGGGCCGTGTTTCAGATAAACCACTGTGAATCCTGGTCAAATTTATCCCTCCTGTTGCTTCTATGGTTTAAATCAAGAGGTCTTCCAAATGAGCTCCCATGGCCTGAGATTTGACATTGCTGGTTAGAGATAAGCAAACCAACTTCCCCTCCGTTCTCCTGTCTTGCTAAGAGAAATGCCAGCTTGTGGCAGCAGTTGCTTTAGAGAATTTCTAGACTTCTACAGTTAACCTGGAGCCCTGTAGCCCCAAGTAGGAATGTGTTTGGGATTGTGTATCAGTGACGTGTGCTCCAAATGGCTGTTGTGATTCATCTCCAGGTCTCCTCGCTGGCCCTTCGAGGGTAGGATAGGATGCCAAGGGAGGATGCTCTTCACCCCAATACTGAAAACAGGTCCATTTAACTTTCTTAGTCTATGTTACTAGTGCTTGCCAAGTCTAGAGCTGGGTTTCCTAAATAAAACATGGTATTGAAAAAACCCCAGATATTTGCTTTCTGATACTATGGTCCCTAGCCACATAGGGCTATTTACATTTTAGTAAAATTAAACACTCAGTCCCTCAGCAGTATTAACCACCTTTCAAGCACTCAGCAGTCACCTGTTGTGAGTGCTTACCATTTGGACAGCTCAGATATGGAACATATACCATCATCACATTAAGTTCTAGTGCACAGCACTGGTCTTGACAGCACGTGGTGTTTCTGCCTGTGTCAGGCAGTGGAAACATTATTCCTGAAGTTCTGATTTTCTGGCTTCAGGCTCTTTCTAAGTTGTCCCTATATCTTTATATAATAAAGTTACGATGATATCTTTATATATTATATGTTTTCTTACTAAGTTATTATTATGTCTTTTATTCCTTTAGGGATTGCCACCCAGAAGTTCCCTGAAGCTCTGCTATGGCTTTGGCACTTTTATCACTTTGGGGAAAATAACAACTTTAGCATCTCTGGAATTTCTCTGTTATAGAATACATCCTACAGCTAGTTTAGATGATGGATAAACCTTCACGTCCCTGTGCTTGGTTTTATATAAATAACCACAGTAAGCCCTGCCAGTTGGCAGTGGGGCATCCAGGGCTAGCACTAGGTGCCAGCAGGTGCAGGTGTCCTCAGCTGTGTTGAGCAGGAAGTGATGAGGGAAGGAGAGCTGGTACCTGGGCCTAGTGATACAGGTGGCTGAATTCAGACCTGATTTTCTTGAATCACCAGACTGCTTTTATTATATGGATGAATTAAAAGAAGGGGCAGGGACTTCTGAAAATTATCCTGTGGTGGTTTTAAAAAGGGGTAAAAAATTCACTGCCATTCCTCTCATTCAGAGATGGGGTCCAAGTCTCCTCCCCTGGCACGTGGGTGAGCTCTTGTGTTCATTTTCTATTGCTGTGTGACAACTTACCACCAACTTAGCAACTGAAAGCAGTACCCATTTATTAGCTCGTAGTTCTGGAGGTCAGAAGTCCAGCACGGTCTGGTTGGGTTCTCTGCGCAGGGTGCCACAGGCAAAAGTCAGGATGTTGGCCAGAATGAGTTCTTGTCTGGAGGTTCGGGGAAGAAATCTGCTGCCAAGCTCCCTCAGGCTGTGGCAGAATTCAGTTCCTTGTGGTTGTAGGACTGTGGTCCCCATTTCCTGATTGGCTGTGAGCTACTAAAGGTCACCTGTACTCCTTTCCACGTGGCTTCTTTCATCTTCAAGCCAGCGATGGTGCACCAAATTTCCCTTGATCAGCAAACCTCTGTGACTTCCTTCTTCCACGAGCCAGAGCCAGCTCTCTACTTTTAAGGGCTCATGGGATTAGATCATGCCCACCTGGATAATCTCCCAACGCTAAGGTCAACCATGCCATAGAACAGAACATAGTTGTGGATACACACAGCTCCCTTGGGTTAGGTTGGAACACTTTAGGGGTATCATTTTAGATACTGCAACACAGCTGTGACAGTTTGACAGAGCATGGTAGAACTGATTCTATGTAGATGTGAGGCTGGGTCCTGACAGGTGGTATTTTCTTGTGCCCTGGAACACTGTTGTTTGGGCCCTGGCCGGCTGTGGGAGAAGTCTACCACTCTGAGCCACCATGCTGAGAGGAAGCCAAGCCACATGGTGGTCACAGCCGGGAGCTCTGGTTGTCAGTCCTACATTCTGAGTCAACCTAGACCAGGCTCCAGAGCTGGGAGTGAACTGGCCTTAGTTGGATCCAGCCACAGCCGTGAGTCACCTCCAGTCTTCCAGGGGAGGCCCCAGGCACAGCAGAGCAAAACCCAGCCCTCCCCACTGGGCCTTCCCTATTCAGATTCCTGACCCACAAATTGGAGAATGTGATAAGATGATGTCTCAGGTCTCTACATTTGGAGGTAATTTGTTATGAAGCAATAGTAACTGGGACCAAACTGAATGTAGTAAAAAATCAAAATTTTCTCAGTGACCCTTACTGAAGGGCTGGAGTGGGGTTGGGGTGGGACTGCTAATCACACACTCCTTCCCCAGGGAGGGGTGAAAAGCACAGGAGCCAAATTAGTTTAAAAATGTTTACGATTAACGCTTACCCTGTGCAAGACACTGGGTGGAATGCTGGGGACATGGGGGTTGGACAAGGGGGTCAATGTCCGTCCCTTCATAGAGCTTAGAGGCTAATGAGGGGGAAATCCAAACCTGTAAACATGCAAGATAATATTAGATAATGATAACTCTTATGAGGAAAGTGAACCAGGGTGGTGCGTTGGAGCCTCGAGTGGTGGAGGGGGCCCTCCTGTGCGGCAGCAGGTGAAGGCAGCCTGAGGGACAGTGGCCAAAACCCAAATCGTAGTCAGTTCTGCTCTCAGGTGTGTTTCAAAAACATGAATTTGTTCCAACGTGATTGCAATTTTAGGAAACAAGTTCCGCATTTGCTTATGCATGATTTCCTCTGCAAAAACACTAGGTAAACACAGAATACTGCCCCCAGCCAAACTGAGCTGTGTAGGAACACAAAAGGTGTGGCCTCAGACCCACCAGCTGCCTCGTCTCTCCAGTGGGCGGCGACAGGCACCTCGCACTCCCACCTCTGTGCCACTCACAGCATGGCACAAGCTGGCACCCTGCAGACGTACACTTCCACAAGCAAACCTCAGGACTTTTTCAAGCCCAAGTGATACATTTATTGTTACATTTATCTATTTCTTATCCAGTTACCTGTGTAAAATTCTGCTACCATTTTTATTAGGTTTTTATCTTTTTAAAAAAGTGTCACTGTGCTTCTGCCCCTGTTTTCTCCATAAGCCCTGTGGCTTTCATTGCATGATTTTGCATAGCACAGTGATTTTTAGGAACACACAGGTCGTGGTACAGAAGAACGGACAGTGCAAGATCTGTGAAGGTCTTGGAGCAGCAAGTGCACTGTCCCATAGGCAGAAACGAGCTTCGTGTGTCTGAGGACCAGTGTGTCCACCTGGACATGGCAGAGGGGACTGAAAGGAGCTGGGGGAGAGCCAGCTATGGGGGCTGGATCATTTGGGGCCTCATACAGAGGAGTCTGGATGGAGTACAGTAGATGGAGTAGACGCAGCATCCGCCTCCTAGGGGTAGAGCTGGAATGTGAGGAGCCAGCAGGAAGATGGGTCCTCTGCAGTGTCGCCGATGCTGTCCCCTATGGGCGGTGAGCGGAAGTGCCCTCGGGGAAGCCCGGGGATGGAAGCAGTTTTCCTTCCTCCGCTCAAATTCCCTTCTCTCTGGCTGCACCAGGGTCCAGCACCCAGAGGCTGACTAGGAGAAACGTGGTATCAGTCCTGGAAGGCGGCTTCACCGTTCTGTCCTCCTACCTCCACCCTGAGAGGGAATGCGGTGTCCTGCTGTGTCGTATAATTGCATGAGAGTATGTTTGTGGTAGCAAAGCTGAGACTGGAAACCAAGTCTACTATGGGACTGATTGATTGGCAGTGGATGAAGGCACATGTTTTCAATTTGGGGGGGAACAATGATATTCCTAGATATTTAATAATATCCATATTGAAAGAAATTGAAGAAATCATCTGTTTTCCTAGTGTTGTCTGTCCTCAAGCATTATGAACTTCTTTGCACACTGGAAATTCCTACTGTGACATATTGCCATTCAGAAGTTTGCGAGTCCTTGACTTTCTCATGCTCTCAAGGGACAAAAGGGCGCTGCCGCCTGTGACCTCTCTTTGATCCCTCAGCAATTCTGGGAAGTCTTTTCTCAGCACAAGGGTGAGGTCTTAGCAGGGCTGATATGGACACAGGAAAGGAACTCCGGCTGACCTGCGGATGCTTGAAGGGAATAACAGTGGCTCTATTCTATAGGTGAAGAAACTGAGGCAAGGGGGGGAGAAGTACACCATGGCCCAGTAGAGTTCCAGGTGTCCCATACGGCGCATGCAGAATGCCTTGCCCCCGTTCTTTCCTCCCACCGCCTCACTTCTCTGGGCACTCCTGACCTAACCCCAGAGAGGCCAGTACCCTCCATGCCCCAGCTGTCACCACAAGACAGGCAGCGGTGGGGCTGATGGGCTCTGCCTGCCATGACCAGTCTTCTTATTCTATGGTGACTCTCTAGGGATTATGTGATGAAATGAGAGTCGTCCCCCTCGGTCCTCCTTGAGGCTTTTCCTAGAGAGGGACGTGGCATGGGAACCCACAAGGACCTTCCCTCAGACCTGCCAACTTACACCATCATCCCTCAGCAGCTTCCTCTCTCCGCTGGCATCCGAACCCTGCGCCTCTTCTAGGGCCTGGACATTTCTCTCCTGCTTCACGAATATTCTCCTGACTATTTCAGCACACACTGAATATTCCAATGTCTAGACATTTCTGTAGCTTTCTTTTATTTATAAAGAGTAGACTGACACTCAGATGAGTTCAAGTTCAGAAAAACAAAATGAAGTGATGTATGAGAAATTTACTCAAGAATAGAGAAAGGTCTAGTAATGGCTGAAGAACTAGACTTCTGGATGGGGGTGAACTGGTCAGTTCCAAAAATGGGGCTGGCCTGTGGTGCATCTCCAGCTAGTGCCCCTGTTCTCTCTGTCTCTCTGTCTCCATCTCTATTTTTATCCCACCTTTCCTTCCCAACCTGCATCTTCTGGGCTTTACTTTCTTTGGTGTGCAAAATGGCCCCAAATGACTCCCCTGTCCCCAGCTCTCTGTGGCCACTGGCACCCATAACTGACAAAAACTTCCCTCTCTGTCTCTTAGTTCTAATTCTGGGACAAAAATATTTCAGTTGAATCAGATTATGCTTTTGAACCAAGGCACACAAACCATAAGTTGACCAATCAATGAATGGACTCCCCTTGGGTCAGGTGTCCACTGCGGCTTAATCAACTGTGACCTGAAAGAATAGATAGGGTGACATGGTGTTGTCCCTTCATCTGTGGTGCATGAACAGAGGCCTCGTTAAATGCATGTGTGCAGGGTAGGGGGATAAATTGGTATCTTTAATATGACTTACGTTCAGTTGCACAGAGCGTAGCATAATACTTAATAGTCCTTGTGATACTTCCTATGTCTGAATCTCATCTCGTTTTTGAGATGGGCCCCTGTTGGACCATCTGTCAAACAGTTGCTATTGACTCCAACAACAACTTGTTGGGAGGATCAAAAGAACCAGTGTTTGTGGTGGTGCTTTCAATATGAAATGTCAGCCGGAGTGTCCAAGGCTGGGCAGTTGATTAAATAAATTATGATAAAATTGTACAGTGGAATTCCATCACTGAAAGGCAGTTGTCACAGAATATTTATGTGGCAAGATATTTAAGACATTGTTAAATGGAGAAAGTGAATAGAAAACAGCACACATTATGGTTCTATCCGTGAGCATGTACACACACACACACACACACACACACACACACACACTCTCATCCTCGTACTTGAAGAGGTGCTCACCAAAACATCAGCATGGCACAACCTAGGTGATAAGATTACTGATGATGTAAATTTTATCCTATTTCTAAATTTTCTGCAATAAGCATCTATCACTTTCGTAATAAGAAAAAGAAATAAAAGTTGCTAAAAACACCAAAATGTAAAGCAAGGATGTAGTTTCTTTAAGAATAAACTGTTTTTTAAAATAATTCCACTGCACTAAACATGTGCAAGAGGCTCAATTAATAAAGTTGGGCTCCCTTAAATCCTATGTGGGAAGGTTGTGTGTAAATACATAGGTGTCTATGACTGTGTGTGTGACCGTGTATGAACGTGATTACCTGTGGCATTACACTGAATGGCCTTTTTAGGCTGAGCTCCCCAGGATGTAGTGGTTTACTTGAGCAGTGATCCCCAGAAGCACCGATGTGAGAACAGGGAGATGAGGCAGGGAGTAGAAGGAAGCCCTCAGCGTGTGTGCTATGTATTGCACGTGCTGCTGGGGCAACTGGGGTTCGTTTCACTGGGACCCCTGAGAGAGTTATTTGCCCTGAGGGCTGAGGAAGCTGGGGCGTTCTCCACCACTCCCAGCTGCTATTGATTTAAGGCTGCTTCTGGAGGGTGTTAATTCTCTGGTACTTGCAGCTTCCACATGCCCCAGCCGAGCAGGCTCCGGGGACCTTTGCTTGGCAAAGACCCAGAAGCACTTGCAGTTGGAAGGCACTGGATTGACACACACAAGCGTGATGAGTATTGAGGGGATATGGGCCAGGTACCAACGGTACCCACTGCCATGGCATTCTGCCTCTTCTGATAAGCACCACCCTCACCCCAGTTCTTAGCCCTCAATCCTGTCCTGGTGGGCCTGGGCCTGTGGCAGGAAGGGAGCAGGAATGGTCAAGATGTGGTAGATACACAAAGGAAACCCCATGACTGGCCTTGGTGCTGCCTCATCACCCACCACATGCTTGTGTGGTCATTTAGAAAGCTGACCCTCCCTGGTGACTTGGAATAGTCAAAACAAAAGTCATGAAATCCAGGCTTCAACATTGACCCACTATGGCCAGCACAATTGAAGAACGTACCATGAAAACATGATATCAGAGCTCAGAGATGTTTACTTACGAGTTTGGCAAGGTCTTCTTATTTTTTATGATGCGTTTTGAGTTCTTCTACATACAAGGCAGAATTCTACCAGCTCGACAAGTCTATAAAATCCCTCACAAATCATTTTATGATGTGTTTGAAATACCTTAGCCTGAGTTATCTGTTGACAGTTTGTCCTTTCTTTTTTTTTTTTTTTTTTCCCTTTTTTTTGTCTTTTTTACTGACTGGTAACGGGATCGCAACCCTCGGTGTCACACCCGTACTGGGGACTGGCAACGGGATTGCAACCCTCGGTGTCGTGCCCGCACCAAGCTCAGCCAGTGAGCGGGAACCGGTCTCCACATGGGATCCGAACCCTCGGCGGGAGTGCCACCGCGCTGCCAAGCGGTGCACTCTCCAGTGCGCCACCGGGCCGGCCCTGTCCTTTCTTTTTGACGCTTCGGCTAGGGATTATCTTCCCCAAACAGAACTGCTAACTTCTTGTAGACCTGTGACAACTGTTCGCTAGCAACACTGGTGTACCAGGACAAGTAAATATTTATGTGTTGGTGCCAAGCAGGTAGCAGTGAGTTCTGGACTTTAGAAGCTCTAATAGGAACACAGACTTTTTGAACTAGAATCACAAACTCTTTATTTTATGGTTGAGGAAACTGAGGCTCAAGGTGATCCGGCTGGTTCAAGGTAGAACTGGAGTGAGGCTCCGCCACACGAGGGCTCATTAGTGGCCCATTCTGGTTGGCCAATAAATGATACTGATTCTATAATTCAGTGTTTTGTGCCAGTCATCAGACAAGACCCTCCATGGTATTTGACGGAATCTCCCTCTTGTTGGCCATGGCAAGCTTGGCGGTGACGTTGCCCCATGCAGCTTTCCTGGAACTTTTGGCTTCTTATACTCCAGATTGGTCTGGATTTTCTCCTTCAGAAAAGACTGACCAATTACTTAAGATATTGCCAATCAGCTAGGATAAATCGTATGGCCTTCTTATATAATATTTTGGAATGTCAGGGACAGAGAGAGAGAAGAGGTGGCTGGAAGCCAGCACACTTAAGTTCTTTAGTCTGGTCCTCTTCCCATCCCAGTGGAGGCAATTTTGAGGAAAAATTAAATAACGTGCTTGAGGAAACCACCTTATGGTGAGGCTTAATTTATTAGAGATTAAATGTTCAGAGGGAAAAAGGGAGGATGGCTTCTTTGAGGATTCATGGAGAATGTCAGCCAAGGTCAGATTACATGCCAGGGCTACCTGCTGGCTGGTGGAGGAAGGCACGGGCTTAACACCAGGTAAGGACATGGTTGGCAACAATTTATAGCCTGTGCCTATGGCAGCGCATGTGCAAATAGGGCTGACAGCTTGTAGGTTATTAAACCAAGAAAGCAACCTTTCGTGACCTCCATATATTCGTTTGTAAAATTGGAATAATTTGCTTAGCCTTTTATTTCTTGGATGGATTAATTAGGGTAAAAATAGAAAAAGCACATGGAGCAGTGCTATGAATGTAGTACAGGTTGAGCAACCCTAATCTGAAAGTCTGAAATCCCAAAATGCCCACCAATCTGAAACTTTTTGAGTACCTGCATAATGCTCAAAGGAAATGCTCATTGGAACATTTTGGTTTTCAGATTTTTGGGTCCCAAGCACTTCAGGTAAGGGATACACAACCTGTATGTGTTCAATAGATATTATCTATCCATCCATCTATCCATCTATCCATCCATCCATCCATCTAGCAGTTATCATCACTATCAACAATAACAACAAAGTCATAGCCACAGCTTCCTGTTCATCTCCTCCCTGAGGTTTTGTGTCTTCACACCTGGCTCTATGCTCTTGCTTCTGAGGGAATTTTAAACCTAGTTTTAGCTCATCTTCCATGCTTACTCTCTTCATCTTCTCTACATCAATGTAGACATGGGGTGTAATTCCTTCATCTCAATTCCCAGCACCCAGCCACTCATGCAAGGGCTTTGGATGCAGATTTTACTGAAGGTTCTGCAATAATTGAAATTAACTCAGTTCTGGAGGCCGGGAAGTCCAAGATCTAGGTGCTGGCCAATTTAGCTCCTTGTTAGGCTTGGTTCCTGGTGAGGACTCTTTCTCACAGTGTCCCCACAGGAGAGAGAGAGATGGAGGGGCTCTCTTCTACCTCTTCTTGTAAGGATACTAAGCCCATCAAGAAGGCTTCACCCTCCTGACCTAATTACCTCCCAAAGGCCCCACCTCCTAATGCCATCACATTGGGGATTAGGGTTTCAACTAAGAATTCTGGGGAGACACAAACATTCAGTCAATAGCAACTTTTATTTTTATTTTTTGATAATCTTTTTATTTTGGTATAATCTTGTTTTTTCAGCTTTATCAAGGTATGATTGGCAAATAACATTATATATATTTAAGACATACAACATGATGTTTTGATAGACTTGTATGTATATACACTGTGAAACAACTACCACAATCAAGCTGATTAATATATCCATTACCTCACACAGTTACCATTTTTGTTTTGTGTTGAGAACATTTAAGATCTACTCTTTTGGCAAATTTCAAGTGTACAATATAATATTATTAACATAGCCATCATGCTGTATACAAGGGGCTTCAAGAAGTTTCTGTTGTTTGTATGCCACTCTGTCTACGGTATTTTGTTATAGCAGCCAAGCTGACTAAGAGAAAAAGAAAACAGATAATCACACCATGACGATTAACAGGCTTGGGAGTCAGACACACCTGGGTTGGGGCCTCTCTTCCAATGACAGCTCCATGACCTAGACAAGGGAACTCACCCTCTCTAGGATCCGGGTCCTCCAGTACAAATGGAATTTCCTGCATGGGGGTTGTAGTGTAGAGTCACTGAGATCATAGTGCCTGGCAACAGAGTAGGTGCTCAGGAAAAGCCAGCTATTATCATTACTAATACTAATAAGCAGGGAGTTTGAGGCCATCAGCCTTGGGAGTCACACAGATCCTGCCTTCTGACCATGCCTATAATCACAACTCATTAGCTGATGGAGTTAAAGCCAGTTCTGTGGAGACAGCTGAGTCCCAGCAACCCCACATTACTGTAATCCTGAGAACAGAGGTGTCTCTTACCATAACTTTACCCAGAAGTTAGGTTTTTTTGCATGTGCGTGAAGTATAAAATCAAGAGAAGCAGTTATATAATCCACAAGGAATTTAGAAAACTGCTAATTTTTATTTTAAAAGATCAATAACCACATAATTTCTATTGTGGCTTTGATTTGCATTTCTCTGATGATTAGTGATGTTGAGCACCTTTTTGTATACTTATTGTGTCTTCTGTGGAAAACTGCCTATTCAGGTCCTTTGCCAATTTTTTAATCAGTTATTTATTTATTTTTTGTTATAGAATTGTATGAGTTCCATATATATTTTGGATATCAACCTATTGTCAGATGTATGATTTGCAGATATTTTCTTCCATTCCATAGGAGGTCTTTTCTCTCTGTTTATTGTTTCCTTTTCTGTGCAGAAGTTTTTAAGTTGATGCAATCCCATTTGTCTATTTTTGCTTTTGTTGCCTGTACTTTTGGGGTCATATCCAAAAAATCATTTTCCAGACCAATGTCAAGAAATATTTTCCCTGTGTGTTCTTCTGGTAGTTTTACAGTTTTATGTCTTATGTGTGTCTTTAACCCATTTTTAGTTGATTTTTGTACATGGTGTAAGATAAGAGTCCAATTTCATTCTTCTGCATGTGGATACTAGTTTTCCCAACACCACTCATTGGAGAGACTGTCCTTTCCCCATTGTGTGTTCTTGGTAACTTTGCTGAAGATCAATTGACTGTAAATGTGTGGATTTATTTATGAGCTCTCTATTTTGTTCCATTGGTCTGTATGTCTTTCTTAATGTCAATACCATGCTGTTTTGATTACCATAGTTTTGTAATATAGTTTGAAATCAGAAAGTGTGGTGCCTACAGCTTTGTTCTTCCTTTGCTGTATTAGCCCATTTCTGTTACTTATAACAAAATACACAGGACTTGGTAATTTGTAAGAAAATGAAATTTATTGCTTACAGTTTCAGAGACTAGGAAGTCCAAAGTCCAGGGAACACACCTGGTGAGGGTCTTGGTGGCGGCAACAGTGACCCAGGGGTCTCACGTGGCAGAAAATGGCATAACAGAGAGAGACTAACCTCTCATGTGCTCTTCTTTTAAAACCCTCAGAACCATACCCCTGACCACCTTTATTAATCCATTCACTATGGCATGGTCCTATAACCCAATCACCTCTTCAAGGCCCCATCTTTCAATTACCAAGATAGGATTTTCAACCCTCAACATTACAGTGGGAATTAGGCTTGTAATATATGAACTTTGGGGATAAAATTCAATCAGTCCACAGAAATTGCTTTGGCTATTCAAGGTCTCTTGTGGTCCCATATGAATTTTAGTATTGTTTTTTCTCTTTCTGTGAAAAATGCCATTGGACTTTTGGTAGGGATTGTATGCAGTCTGTAGACTGCTTTGGGTAGTTGGATAT
The DNA here is from genome assembly GCF_000696425.1 of Galeopterus variegatus. Taxonomy (NCBI): domain Eukaryota; kingdom Metazoa; phylum Chordata; class Mammalia; order Dermoptera; family Cynocephalidae; genus Galeopterus; species Galeopterus variegatus. Next base: position 574,647 of record NW_007726227.1, on the reverse strand, counting down.
TTTAATGATATTATTCTTTCAATTTGCAAATGTGAAACATCTTTCCATGTATTTGTGTTTTTCTTTTAATGTGCCATTGAATTTGGCTTGTTAACATTTTGTTGACGATTTTTGCGTCTGTGTTCATCAAGGATTTTGGCCTGTAATTTTGTTTTCTTGTAGTGCCATTGTCTGGCTTTGATACCAGGGTAATGTTGGCCTTGTAAAATGAAATTGAAAGTGTTCCCGCCCCTTCAATTTTGGGGGAGAGTCTGAGAAGGTTTGGCGTTAATTCTTTTTCAAATGTTGGGTAGAATTCACGGGTGAAGTCATCAGGTCCTGGGCTTTTCTTTGCTAGGAGGTTTTTGACTACTGATTTAATCTTCTTACTTGTTCATAGTCTGTTCAGATTTTGTATTTCTTCAAGATTCAGTCTTGGAAGGTTGTATGTTTCTAGGAAATTATCTATTTCTTTTAGGCCATTCAACTATCAGCATATAATTGTTCATAATAATCTCTTATGATCCTTTGTATTTTTATGGTATCAGCTGTAATGTCTCCTCTTTCGTTTATAATTTTATTTGTGTCTTCTCTTTTTTTCTTAGTTGGTCTAGCTAAAATTTGTCAATTCTATCTTTTCAAAAACATAACTCTTGTGTTTATTGCTCTTTCCCATTGTTTTTCTAGTCTCTGTTTCACTTATTTCTGCTCTGATCTTTATTATTCCTTCCTTCTTCCGTGGGTTTGGGGTAAAGTGACTCGGGTAGTGCAAAACTCCTTACCCTCTTCGAATATGTCTTTTCTTATCTCTTTGTCCCAACCGGGTGCTGTAATCTTTCACCTGAATTCCTTAGCTCTCATGAAGGCATTTTCCTGCATGGGTAGTTGTTCAAATCTATGTTTCTGTGAGGGGATGACCTCTGGATAGTCCTATTCTGTCATCTTGCTCTGGAATAATTTCAAATGTGCAGAAAAGTGGAGAAGATAAGTTCCCAAATGTCTCTCAGTGTCCAGCTTACCCCATTGTTAACATCTTACGTTGTTACAATTCCTTCTCTTTTATTTCTTTCCCCTTGAATTTTAGGTTTCACCTTTTGGGATTATGAAAAAATAAATTATTTTTCCCCTGCTTTTCTTCTTCTTTTCTTTTAACTGCAACCTGTCTGGCTGCCTTCGTTTGAAGGGGAAACAGATCTTGAAACATGGAGACCTGATCTTCTTTCAGAGAAGATGGATTCCCTCTTGTGTAGGGACAGAGAAAGGAGATGGGACGTCCAGCTGAGCTGGTGGCAGCCTCCTGTTGGCCCTGCCAGCATCAGCGCCAGCTGGGCACCCGCTGACCCGTCACACAGACGTCTCTGTCATTAGGAGGACCTGTGGGGAGTTTTCCAGGGTAAATGCCAATGAGAGTGCTTTGCTGTAACAATTCTGGTTGCTGTAGGCTATTTGTACCAGCTTTTCAGCTGAAGACAAAGACGTGTTCAGGAGAGCTGAAGTAAAACCGCTTTGTTCCCGTGTTGTTTATTTAAGACGGCAAAGCATGTTAAAGGCACGGGGACCCTCGGTCTTCTGCCAGTGTAAACATTTGTATGACCCTGAGCTTAACCCTTTGCCTAACAAACTCAGGTCAAAGGTGGAAATCTAGGCATGAAGACCTTGTCCTGGTTGCTGATGGAGCCCATCTGACTAGCACAGAGAGAGGCCAGGGGCAGTGTGCCATCAGCACGGCACGTTCTCCCACCCACTCCCTTGCATGTGTCGTTGTCTTCCCCGCTGGAGCTCTGCTTTCCTGCCTGGTTGCAATCCCACACGATCACACAGGAGTCGCAGGGCAGTGAGACGGTGGTGGGCACTAGCGGAGGGAGGGGTTTGGTTCAGGTGCAAGTAGAGTTCATCCTGTAGCCAGCGATGCCATCTGCCCCCTCATGTCTTAGCCTGGCCTCCAAACATTCCCATGCCATGGACTGTGCCCCCACTTGTGTGTGTACTCCAGTCTAGTTGGGGTGGGGACAGGGATCCCCACAGAAGGTGTGGGTAGGGCATACAATATACAAGATGCTTAAAGGTATGTGTGTTTATGCCACAAAGACACCTTCACAAAAAAGCAAACCTTAGGTGTATCTGTAGGGCTTTATAGGACTGTATTCTCACAGGGCATTTGTTTAGGAACAGGAAGACATTTGGGAGGTTGTCCAATGTATTTTTCCCTTCCTGATCACAATGAAACACTTCCAGAGAGATTAAAAAGTCCTGTATTTTAAAGTTCTGCCAGTGAGAAGATTCCACTTTCTTCCCCAACCAACTTTGTGGTATTTAGTAGTCACTAACAGTTGGCCAAACCAAGAATGGCTAAAAGTTTTAATTGGGTCAAAGATCAAAACTCAGCCACCCTGGGGCAGATGGGGAAACCCTTGTGATTTGAAATATACAACAGCCTGCAGCCAGTGCTTTCCACTTCCTTCTGGAAACAGAACTTGCCCATTTAAAAAGTAGCAGTAATAACCCCGGGGAACCCTCCCACCCAGATCCCCCCAGTGCTGAGTGTGCACTGAAGCACCGTGTGAGTTTGCAAGATGGTCACCAGGGAAGGCTGAGTTAGCTTTAAACTAGGCTGCCAGATAAATGAATGTGTGTGTGATCACGCATGTGCATACACAGATGTGCACATGGTGTTTATCTCCAAATGGCTTTTGTGTTTCATTGGAGCCATATGCAGAGGCAAGAGGACTCTTGTACTTTGCAAAGACATCCTGGCTTGGAGTTGTATATGCTCAATACTGGGATCCACAGAGAAAGGGGAACCTCCTCCTCTATTGGTGGGACTGTAAATTAGTGCAGCCATTATGGAAAACAGTATGGAGCTTCCTCAAACAATTACAGATAGCGCTGCCATATGATCCAGCAATCCCACTGCTGGGTGTATATCCAAAGGGATGGAAACCATGTCAAAGGGATATCTGCACTCCTGCGTTTATCACAGCACTATTTATGATAGCCAAGAGTTGGAACCAACCTAAATGCCTATCATCGGATGACTGGATAAGGAAAGTGTGGTATATACAGACAATAGAATACTACTTTGTCATAAAAAAGAATGAAATATTGCCATTTGCAGCAATATGGATGAATTTAGAGAAAATCATGTTAAGTGAAATAAGGCAGGCACTGAAAGAAAAATACTGCACGTCCTTACTCATCAGTGGGAGCTGAAAAATGAACAAAGAAAGAAAGATACAACAATCACAATAACACATTGAACTTTCACAAGGAGAGAGCAGAACTGAGGTTACCGGAGGTGGGAAGGGAGGAGGAGTAAGGGAGGAACTGGTAAAGGGCCACGAAAAACAACGACATTGTATACTGTTGCATATACTAATTATCCTTATTTGAGCACCACATATTGTACACAGTTATTGATATTCAACTCTGTACCCCACAGAAATGTATAATCGATTATGTTACTATAAAAAAAATTAACGAACAAAAAAACCACTGGAATCCAATAGTGGTTGTTTTGTCTTTCAGGTTTATGGATTTGTTTGGTTTATTTTCTTCTCTTTTTGTCTTTCTCACTCCCTGCCTCCCCCACCCACCGTTGCTTATTAAGGGTTTCCAGTGGGCCTCTGTAAACCTGTCTCTGAAAAACAACTGTGCTGACCATCACTTGTAGAGCATCTGCCACATGCCAGGTGCCTTGCATCGGGGGTCGGAATCCTCACAGCAGGCTAAGAGCAATTGTGGTTGCAGGTAATATTGGAGATAGTATCTGTGGCAGAGGATACTGTCAGTGCTCCTCCCAGGACCCTCAGGGTCTCATCACCAGTTTTGTGCACACCCAGTATGTGTTCCCCTCCACCAGCCAGCCCCGGTGTCTCTGCTGGAGGATGACGCTCAGGGCTCTGAGACATGCTCTGCCTGCACGTGGAAACCTGGAAGTCCTTGGAGAGTGTGCTTTATTTTTTAATCAAACTGAAAATAACATTGGCAGATTTGACAGGAAGCCAATGCAGTGAGAAGCAAAGTTTGGAACAGGGCTCTGCTACCTTCCTCGGTATTTAAAGCACTGAGACATAATTTTTTTTTCCTTTTTGTCTTTTTTACTGACCGGCAACGGGATCACAACCCTCGGTGTTGCGCCCGCACCACGCTCAGCCAGTGAGCGGGAACCGGTCTCCACATGGGATCCGAACCCTCGGCGGGAGCGCCGCCATACTCCCAGGTGGCGCACTCTCCAGTGCGCCACTGGGCCGGCCCAGACATAATTTTTATTCAATGCAACCTGCAGGTCTTCAGTTTTCACAAATGTACATACCTGTGCAACTCACACCCCTATCAAGATAACAAACATTATCATCACCATAAAAGTTTCTTTGGACCCCTTCCCAATTAATTTCCATCCCTCCAAGATCACAATCAGTTTCTGATCTATATTAACATCATTTAATTTTGTCTGTTCTAGAACTCCATGTACTTGGAATCATAACTATGTCCCCTTTTGTGTCTGTACTCTTTCCTTGAACACTGTGTTTGTAAGATTCTTCAATTCCGTGTGTGTAGCAATACTTCTTTGATTCTCATTGTGTGGCATTCTGCTGTATGTATAGACCACAGTGTGTTTATTCATTCTTCTGTTAAGGGACACTTGAGTTGCTCCAGTTATCGACTATTACGAATAAAGCTGCCATGAACACTCATGTGCAAGTATTTCTATAGACCGACTATTTCCTTCCAGGTAGTTTCTGCTCCTTACTGCTCCATCCATTTAAGCCTGTGCTCCATTTTATACTTGGGCGTGTTTTTCAACAGTTCTAAAACAGAGAAAGAGAGTTTTATGCCTTGATTTCAAAAGTCCATGCCTTTACAAAGCAGCACAGTGAAACATTTGAGGCTTAGACAGACAGGACTTCCTCTGCCCAGACTGCAAAAGACAAGCTTGGCCAGGGGTGGTGAGGAGAGATGGAGTGGAGATGAGTGTGGGGTCAGTGGACTGCAGAGGAGGCAGACAGGACTCAATGGGGCCACAGAACCAGGAATGAGAGAAATTTGAGCAAAAGGTCATGTTACTGGTCCAGAGTCTTGGTTACAAACAGAAACCAAGTTCAGCTAAAGTAAGCAATAGAAAAATTAATGGACTGATTGACTGGGTGAGACGTAGCTGATAAAATTGAGAGACAAGCTATGTGAAATAATGATCAGAAAATGGGAAGAAGCTAAAGGAACTTAGGAGGCAGGGAGCTTAGCCAAGGTCACGACAAAGGAATAGCGAGGTTAGGGTGAGAAGTGGGTCCTGAATGCTGCAGCTGACACCACCACTGTTGCCACCCTGGAGACTGGATGCATGGGCTAATGTCACCAGCCTTTCCATCTGTGTGGACCATGATGCAGGAGTCAGGGTCACTGCCAACTTCAACCCCGAACACTGAGGCTGGTACCACCTCTGCCAGGGTGCATCTCAGCACCACCCCTAGATGCTGGATGCTGGAGCTCTCATCTGGAACTGCCACTGGCACTGGAATAACATTGAACACCATCCCCTCCCTACTGCCAGAAGGGCTTCTAAGCAAGCACAGCCTCCTGAGCCACCAGCTCCAGATTCTAGGACAGGCTTTTCTCAGGTCACACTCCACTTACCCCAGAGCATCTGGTCTTCTCTAATTTATTCAGTGGGAGACAAGTGTTGTCTCCCCCAAAGGCTCACACCATGTGGATTCTTAAGCACAGTGAGGGGCACAGATGCTGGTCACAGAAAAGTACCCAGTGACTAGCAAGTCACCCTGAGGGGGGCTTGCTCAAGCACCAGGAACCATGTACTGTCACCTCAGTGACTACACATGCCACACTCCATTCTACAGGGGCCCTCTGTCACCCGCCTCAGGAATTTGTCAACCGTCCTTGGATGTCCAGCGAGGGCTTGTCTTCAACAGCAGCCATCAAGTGCCTGTGAATAGGAACTGAGGACTGCTCCTGCCTGACACTGTTCTTGGTGCCCACCTGACTCAGGCCACCCGCATGGTGATGGGACCCAGGAGTCCTAATGGGGTGGTGATGGGGAGGCAAGTCTGTATCACCTGGGCCAGGGAGGTTTGCTTGAACAGTCTAGCAAAAATTTTTAACTTTTTATTATAGGAGTATTGAACATGCAATGGCCTTCAATCCATGTATGATTCTGCTCCTTCCATACCTCGTCTGTGTACCCAAGGTGTCATATCATTCCATCCCACTTATAAATAGTCCAGTGTGTATCTGCGGTGTCTGAGGGCACACAGTACACATAAGACCACTCTAATTTCTGAGCCTTATTGCAAAATTAGAGAGGGAAGTCCCCCAAATCACTCTCACATTCAGTAATTCATTAGAAGGACTCGTACTCATGGTGGTTTATTACAGGCAAAGGATGCAGAATAAAATCGACCAAGGGAAGAAGTGCATGCGGGGGTCCTCTCCCCGTGGAGTCAAGGGCAGTGCTACTTTCCCGGCATCAAATGTGCCGTGGACTGAAGGTTTGCATCCCCTCCCCAATTCATATGTTGAAGCCCTAACCCCCAGTATGATGGTATTAAGAAGTGGGGCCTTTGGGAGGTAATTAAGTTATGTAAGGTCATGAGAGTGGGGCCTCTGTCATAGGATTAGTGTCCTTATAAGAAGAAGAGACCAGAGCGCATGCTCTCCCTTTCTCCACCATGTGAGGACACAGCAAGAAAGCAGCCGTCTGCATGCCAGGAAGAGGGCCCTCACCAGACCCCAACCAACCATGCTGGCACCCAGATCTCAAACTTTCGGCCTCCAGAACTAGGAGGGATAAAATCCCTGTTGTGTAAGCCACCCAGTCTATGGTACTTTGTTACAGAAGCCCAAGCACACTAACACAATGTGTAACTATATGCACAACCAGGGAGTTCACCTGAGCCTTGATGTCCAGCTTCTATACTGGGGCTCCATGGCCAACTGTCCCTGCAGCTGACCTCTCCAGCCCCTCTGGAGGTTGAATTGATACCACATGACTCAAAGTCCCCACCATAAATTATATTGTTGGACTTTCTGGTGTGGCCAGCCCAGGCCTTAAATAAAGACCCTCCTAGAAGGCATGACATTCCAAGGGTTTAGAGATTACCTCCCAGAAGCTGAGGGCAAAAGCCAGAACTCTCTTGGGGAAAGGTTAAATTCTTTACTACAGAGTAAATAGAATAAATGGAACCATTAAAAAAATAATAAACTCGTGGTGCTGACAACACGGAGGTCAAGCGTTCAGATCCCCGTGCCAGCCACCAAAAGCAACAACAAACAAACAAACAAACAAAATTTATACAATGATCATACATAAAAAATTCACCTTTACATATTCCTTAATGTCATCAAATAGCTAGTCAGTGTTCGAATTTCCATTTGTTGTAAGTGTCATAAGGGTTAACAGTTTTTTTTTTAATATAAAGAAAAAATTTATTGCTTACAGTTTCTGTGGCTGGGAAGTCCAAAGTCCATCTGGTGGTGGCGATAGTGACCCGGTGGTCTCACATTGCAAGATGGAAGCAGAGAGAGCAAGACAGACTCTCTTCTTTAAGTCCTCAGAACCACACCCTCACCACCATTTTTAATCCATTCACCACTGCATGGTCCTACAATCCAAACACCTCTTCAAGGCTCTGCCTTTCGATTACCATAATAGGATTTTCCACCCTCTTGACAGTCACAGTGGGGGCCAGGTTTCTAATACATAAAACTTGGGGGACAAAATTTAAGTTCCAGTGAGTTTTGGGGGGACATAATTCAATCCACTACATCCCACCCTTGGACCCCCAAAACTCATGTCCTTTTCACGTGCAAATACATTCATTTCATCCTCAAAGTCTTGTTTCAACTCAAAAGTCCACCGAAGTCTCAAAGTCCCATGTGTGAAATCAAAACCAGTTATTTACTTCCAAGAAGCAATAGTGGGACAAGCATAGGGTCCATATTCCCATCCCCAAAAGGAGAAATAAGCCAAAATAAATGGATAATGGGTCCCTAACAAGTCCAAAACCCAGCAGGGCAGGCTTTAAATATCAAAGCTAGCAAATCAGGTACCTTGACTCTATGTTGGACGTCCTCTGCGTGCTGGTGTGGGGGTTGTGTCCCCAAGTCCTCAGCCAACTCTACTTCTATGGCTTTCCTGGTCATAGGCCACACTTCAGCTCTCCCAGGCTGGTGTTCCACTCCAGTAGCTCCACAGCTACTTGTTTGAATCAGAATACAAATAAGGGGCTGGCCCCGTGGCGCGCTCGGGAGAGTGCAGCGCTGGGAGCACAGCGACGCTCCCGCTGCAGGTTCGGATCCTATATAGGACTGACTGGTGCGCTCACTGGCTGAGCATGGTGTGGACGACACCAAGCCAAAGGTTGCGATCCCCTTACCGGTCACAAAAAAAGACAAAAAAAAAAAAAAAAAAAGAATACAAATAAGGTCTACACAGTGGTCGATATATATTTAAAGTCTCTTATTCAATAGGTTACTCGCCTACTTTTTCTTTGCCATTTCTTTTGTTGAAGAAACCAGTTGTTTATCTTGTAGAATTTGCCACAACCTGGATTTCACTGGCTGTCTCCCCATAGTGTTGTTTGGAAAAAAAAAAAAAAAAAAAAAAAAAAAAAAAAAAAAAGAATACAAATAAGGTCTACACAGTGGTCGATATATATTTAAAGTCTCTTATTCAATAGGTTACTCGCCTACTTTTTCTTTGCCATTTCTTTTGTTGAAGAAACCAGTTGTTTATCTTGTAGAATTTGCCACAACCTGGATTTCACTGGCTGTCTCCCCATAGTGTTGTTTGGCATGTTCCTCTGTCCCCTGTATTTCATGTAAACTGGCAGCTGGTTCTAGAGACTCAGTCAGTAGTCAGACAAGACTACGTCATACATGGTGGTGTGTACTCCCTCATATACAGAGATGTGGTTATCTGGCATCTCTATTTATGTGACAGTGGGAGTCATTGATGGTCATTGCTAAGATCCATGAGTTCACTAAAGATTGAGAAATGGACCAACTTAAATTAACCCTGAGCTGGGCCAGTGATCAAACAGCTCTCTGCTCCTTCCCACCCCCAGTTTTTTTTAATTCTGTAACTCAGGTGTAGGAGGGGCTCTGTGTTTCTGCCCACGAAGGTGCTCCTTACCGATTTATTGGGGACAGTGACGAATTCAGTTTTGTTCCCTCACACCATGGGAGACACTTTCTACCTTTGCTGGTCCCTCTGCTGTTGATGAGATGGTGACTCCACCTAGTACTCCTTAGGGTGGGCGGAGGGATGTGGGCCACAGACCCCTGTCTTTGCTGGGGGCCCTGTGAGTTGATATTTCTTTCCCCAGTGCTTCTCCTTTGCCTGTCTTCCTCAGAGAACCCCTAGTGGGTCATGCTACAGTTGTGTGCCTTGTGAACTGAAGGGTTGGGAAGACACTGTAACAAGGCAGTGTAGGACAGGGTGGGCTTCGTCCCTCCGTCATCCTACATCCTACACAAGGGTCTTGCAGACCGAGCTGCAGATGAGGGCTATCCATGTGGCTGCCCCCTTCCCAACTTCCCTTCCCTCCCTGCTGTCCCACCAGTCAAACAGCACAGTCCTTGTGACCCATTTCCTTTCTTTGGGAGATTCCAGGTCCTCCCTCCTTGCCAGCATCCCCAGCATCACTCGGCTAAGAAGGTTCGTCTGACTCTTTTCTGAGCCTGGCTTACATCATATGTTCTTCCACACCAGCCACAAATGGTCCTCCCTCATCCACATGGAATCTGTGATCCCAACCTCAGTGTGATCTTTCCCCTTTTCAGGAACAGAAATGCTCTATTTCTCCATAGGGATATTTATAGACAGGAAACCTAGGACAGAGAGAGGTTAAGCGACTTCCCCAAGGTCACACAGCTGGTAAAGGGTGAAGCCAGAATTTAAACTCAGGTCTGCTTTGTCCCAAAGTCCACAGTCTTTCCACCCCCGTGTGTTATGTAATAAGCTGTAAACACTTGTAGTTAGAAAGAAGGAGATTGCAGGTCAATAATCTGTGACTTAGTGCTTTTTTATGTATAATTGCAATAAAAGGCAAGCGCAACAGGCACGAGTGGCTTGCGTGGGAGAAAATGTGCATGACTGAGCTGGCGCCGCAGGGGGGATGCTGCTTGGACAGGCAGCGGGAGGTGGGCAGAGATGCAGAGCAGAGTGACTGCCAGAATGTTCTACCGACACGCAGCGGCTGGGGCGATGAAGGGAGGGTGGATGTTTTATTCAGTTTTTAGTCTTGTGAAAACTACATTTTAAAAAAATGTAGCCTGTGGAAATGGAACATGGGTCAAATGGAGAAAGCTGGAAATGCAGAATTACTGAGAGGTGGTGATCCTTTTCTGTGCCACCCAGTGACAAAATGAAATAAGGTATGGTGGAGAACCGGGTTGATTTAATTGTATCCACAGAATGCTGATTTTTAGAACCATTAGAAGCCCTGGGCTTTAGGAACAGCTGGAAAAGGTACTTAAACACTTATATACCCCTCTGCAGCCCCCTTGGGAAAGAGGCTTTGAGATGAGGGAGGTCCTGACTGACAGGACGTAGAAATGAAAGCCCCCAGTGTACTGTGGGAAGAAGGGTGGTGACGGGGAAGATGGCAGATCTCCATCCTGATGCTCCCCCAGCCCTAGGTCAGGGGGAAACTTAGAAGCAGAGGGACATTAGCCATGTGTTTCACTTGGAGTTTTAGTTCTTCTGATTTGGCAAAGAGGGGGAAGAGAACTTAAGTTAGCACTTCTATGGTTCCTTTGTTCTGATGGGGCATAGTAAGGATCCAGGCAGACCCTGGAGCCTGAGGGTAGAGAATCAGTGATAAAGCTTTGGGAAGCTGATAGTGTGAATCCTAAGCAGATTTCTGTACCAGACAGGGTTGAGTTGGGAGGCTAAGTCAAGGGGAGAGGACCCCAGGCTCTAATGGGGCCAAGAAGCTGGACCAGAAGTTCATCAGCTGCAATTGCAGCCTCCAGTGAAAAGAGGGAGCCTCGAGAACAGACAGACAGACCAGGGGCCTCTCCAAGGGGGCCAGATTAGCTCCAGCTGTACCTGGACCTGTGTCCATGGATCTGAGTCCCCCTCTCCTCCATTAGCAAGAAACTCCCATCTCAAAACCACATAACCTCAAAAGGAGCAGAGAATTAGAAGACTAAGAATTCATCCAAAAATACCGAGTTAACTTGGAGACTTTTCAATATATTGGTTCAAGTAGACTTTACCAGATCAGACTACATTTTACGTAGCCCAGAACCGTAGAATGGAGAGATTGGGTGGAAGCTACATTTTCTTTGAATGTGAACTTGTAACTTTGTTCTGTGGGAAAGCAAGTGGTGAGATGTGAGTATCCTAACCTCTGCTGTCTAGGTCAAATTCTTGAATAGGTTGAAGGCAAGACTAAAAACTGCAGGGCATTTGCCTCATCTCCTTTTGGAAATCCGGAAGGAGACTGCTTCACAGGGGCTCCTGAATCAACACAGCAAAATCTCAGACATGTTTAAACAGAAAGAGTTTGAGTTCAGCTTCCAGACTCTCATCTTCCACGAGGCGCGGATGTAATGCAGAAGTTCCACATCTCTCGGAAAGACGTGGAAAGATGTAGAAAAGTGCTGATGGTGCCAGCAATGAGCTTACCATAGGGGTCATCATGGAGGGAGCCAAGCGACCCCGTGGCTAAGGGCCAATCCCAGAAGAGGCAAACGTCACTCTGGTCCACATCCCACTGGCCAGAACTAGTCACATGGCCAGGCCTGGGTGCAAAGGAGGCTGGGAAATCCAGACTTCCTGTGTGCCTAGAGGTGAATGAAATGCACAGTGAACACATAACACAGTTTTGCACAGACAGACCTCAGGAGGATGTGCAGTGCCCACAAGAGCTGAGATGGGAGTAAGATAAGTATGGAGGCCCCCCAGGCCCTGACAGGTCCGGCAACTGCAGTCCTCAGCAGGGATGTCCCCAGGAGCACAGGAAAGGGGAGTCCAGAGAACAACAGCACAGGACTCCCTTCCTCCACTTTCCCCAGGACAAGATAAACACTTTTATGTTTCTCGTTGCCACCTTAGAGAGGAGAAGGAGGAGGGGCAGAATTTGAAAGACCCAAGCATTTATTTGAAAGAGACTATGCAAAACTAGCTAAAAGGAGTAACCTAAAAGGAAACTGCTTAAGCCCAAAGAGACAGAATTATTGTTTATTGTCAAGGATGTTTCCCATTTATGCCATGGGGTGGGGGCAGAGGGGCTCCCTAGAGAGATTAAATTTTTTATTGTTAATAAGAAAGCCACACAGCCACACTTTCTTTGCCTATCTGAGAGTGAAGTGTGTTAATTTGTGAACTCATATGTTTTATTCATACGAGCTCAAAATCCACACCAAGAAGTGGGTCTCAATGTTTCTTCTTGAGTAGGATAAGGTGCATATTCACTGAGCTGCTCTTCTTTAAAACTCTTTCTGGAGTTCTGTTGTAGAGACTTCTGGGGACAGGACCCCCTTGTACCTGAGCTCTGCCAAGGATCAGACTGTGCCCTGTTTGGAAGCAGGAGGGTGGACTAGATGTCTTCTAGTTTCATGAGTCTGTGGGGGGTAATACAGCCTACTTTAAAAAAAAGTGAACTGTTGCAAGCTGAAAAGTCTGCATGCAAGTAACAAAGAAGTAGTATAGGTTGGCCAGAGTGAGACATTAGGGACCTGTGGTGACTGTGGCAAACTGAAGACCACATGTCTATCCAGGGATATTCAGTTTCATTTTTTAAAATAAATAAATAAAGGAAGACCCAAGCAAGAGCGACTGAGGGCAGTATTCAGGCTGCCAGTTTGCAGTCTCACTTTAACAACTAATATTTTAGAATTTTAAAGGCCTATAACGTAGAAATAATTCCCCAAATGATTTGCTGTTAGGGAACAACATTTTTTTATTTTTATATTTGTTCTTTTGTGAGCCATGTTAAAGCTCCAAGGGGCTCAAGGGTCATAAGAACCTCAGATTACCCCAGGAAAGAGTCAGTTAATATTAAAAGTCCAGCTGAAAGAGAGGTGAGTTCACAGTCTGAAATTTCCATTTGGCACTTTCAGGAGACATGGGCTGTGAGGCTTTTTACAGGTATTAAACTAGAGTGTTCCCTGTTGCTCTCCAAATTCAATAAAAGGCAGAAAGAGAATCACCAAGAAAAACATTAGCATTGTGTATGAAAGGCTCTCAAGATCAAAAAGGCCACTTGGCGAATACCAACATTCTCCTTCCCCACCCAGGTTGCCTTGAGCTCTGTGGGCTGTCAAGGCCCTGGTTTCAAAATACTCAGAGATGGTCACAATGACTCTTGGGACTTTGGGTCTCCCATCTTTGGGAGAAGGTTAGTGTATCTGGGTTGTATGAAGAGTTATTTAGTTGATGACATTACAAAAATAATGCATTTTAGTCAATAATGTAAAAGAGGAAGAGGACAAGCTGGATTTTTGAAATCATGGTATGATCTTTTGCCAGTGAACAAAATCAAGTGAAAGGAAACTAGAAAACCAGAGTTACTAATTAGAGGTATTTTGGGACCATCTACTACACAACCATGTCTAGAGGGGAAAATGTCTGGCCATTCCAGCTCCACTCCCTCTGTTTGTTTGTTGTGGGAGTGGAGTGTGTTTGCTGTGGGAGTGGAGACGCTACTATACCAGTGAATCATAAACACGGGGCATGACTCATTCATTCACCATCTCTCTTTCCATGCACTTCTCAGATGTTGCACCAGAGAGCTCATGCTCCAACTCCAAACTGACCCCATTAGACCCTAGGGTAGGCAGAATAATGTCAACCTCCCCTAAAAGATGTTCACCATCTAGTCCCTAGAGACTGTGACTATTACGTTACATGGGGCTTTGCAGATGTGATTAGGGTTGAGAAATTTGGCATGTAGAGATTATCCTAGGTTATTCAGCTGGGCCCATTCTAATCAAACATACCCCTGAAAGTAGGGAACCTTGTCCAGCTGTGGTCAGAGAGATGTGACATTGCTCGTTTTGAAGCTGTAGGAGTAGGGCCATGAGCCCAGGAATGTAGGCAGCCTCTAGAAGCTTCCAGAAAGAAAAGCAGTCCTACCAACATCCTGATTTTAGCCCAGTGAGACCCATTTCAGGATTCTGACTACAGAACTGTAAAATAATAAATTTGTGTTATTAAGCCACTAAGCTTGTGGTTATTTGTTACAGGAGCAACAAAAAACTAATACAAACCTCTATCCCTCTATATGGCACCCTTTCATCTTTCATGGAAAGATGGGTTTGCAATGCAAACCGAACTGGGTGCCAGACATTGTGCTACAGACAGTGTTGCTTGTCCTTCAGAACCTCCAAGGGGACTATGATTATACCTACCATAGATAAGGACTGTAAGCCCTTGGAGGGCAGGCCTTGTATTTGTCTTAGCTCTGCTGTCCCAGGCCATGGCCTAATCCCATGCCTAAAATGTAGTAGATTCTCAATGAAGATTTATCGAATGAAGAAAGGATGTTCAAAGAGGTTATATAACTTTCTCAGGATCAGGGGACAAAGTGGATCTAAACCAAGATCTGCTCATCCTAAATGAAGGTCACACACTTTCCTCTACAATGTGTAAGCCCCCAAATTATAGCACATGCATATAAAAGCAAGAACACATATACTTATTCAGTTACCAATGTCCCAGATTCTTTACATACATGATTTCATTTGGGTCTTATGAGGCAGGCATTAATTATATGCACTGGATGGATTAGAAAACCAAGGCTCAGAGAGGTTAAGAAAAGTTCTCAAAATTTTATGAGTAGTTGGGGCAGAAATAATTTTCATACTGAAGTCTGTTAGGCTTTTGCAAAGTCAATGTTTTTTCCACTGCCTCACACTGTAAATGTATTATTTATTTTCATTTGTCTATATTCATGAGTTGCTCTATGAAGGCAGAATCTATTGTTCTCTTTGGATGTTATGACTGTTCACTGCGACCATGATCTCTTTGAAGGCAGGAACCATATATACTCCTTTTCTTTTATTCCCAGTGGCAGCTCCATTTCATGTAGCATATCACACACTCAGATGTTATTAACTAATGGCAGAGGGCTTCCTGCGTTTACCACGTATCTCAGATGTATGTTTATACTGATTGCTACCACATAAAAATTATACAACACCTGGAAGTATTTTGTTCTAAGGAGTCACTTTCTCAGGACATTACTTGGATACTTGTCATAAAAGAAACATCATATGGGCATAGAATAGAATCCACCTGGAGGCAGTATTGCCTGGTGGTTAAATGCATGGGCTCTAGTCAGGCAAGTCTGGGTTTGGACTCCTGAATCACACCATTCACTACCTGTGTGACATTAGCAATTTATATTACCTCCCTGTACCTCTGCATTTATAGCAATAGTTCTTATCTCCCAGCTGTTGTTTGTTTTTTATTTGTTTTGATTTGTTTTTGCTCTTTTTTGGTAACAATTAGTGGAAAAAAGCTGAGATACTTTTAGCATCTTGTCTAGCTGGTATTATTGTTAGTTCAAATGCAATATGTGCAAAGTGCTTATTAGTACAGTGTCTGGAATGTAATATGCACTCAAAAGTATTATATAATATTATTAATAAGATGTGGTCACTGCCATTATGGAACTTCCATACAGATAAAAGATGAGACTAATGTGTGTAGTTTTAAAAGCGTCATCGTGAGACTTCTCGTTTCCAGTCTGGCAAGGAAGGAACTTGCAAGTCATCACGCCTGTTCTCACTACAAGAAAAAAGCTCAACAAAGTGAAAACCAACAACTCTTCTTAGATCCATCAGAGAATTGTTGCCCCCCCCCAAATTGAAGAGACAGACAGACAGATACAAATATTACAACTTACTGGGCAGAAGCCCAGGAACAGGTAACTCCCCAGGAACCAGTACTAGAGTAGGAAATCCTGAATTGTAGTTGAGAACTTGCTGGAGGTTCAGTGTAGACAGGGTTGCAAGTTTAAAACTTCAGGTATTACCAAAGCCCTCAGGCTTCACTGGATTTTATTTTCAGGAGCCCTACCAGGATCTCACAGTGAAGATTAAAGAAAAATTCCCATGTGCTTCCAGCAGAGCATTATGTTTTTCTTAACAAGGGCCTGTTCTCAAGAGAACTTTTTTTGTTGTTGTTCGAAATATTTTAACATTTGTTCGTACATACAAGAGAAACTATTTTACCAGAGCCTAACCAACTGGGGTTTTATCAGAACCTAAGTTATCTGGGGGAAGGGAAATATTCAACTCCAGCTGACTCTAGCCTTCACACAGGGGAAGGGAAATAACTAGCTCCAGCCCCTTCTAGTTTTCCTGTCTCACCCAAGTGGGGAGAAGCTGAGAAGCATTTGTGAAGGCCACAGTCCAGGGCCACAGGCTCACTATACAGGACTGGGAGACTTTATCATAGGAGAGTCAAATGCTTCCCCTATCCCTATGCCTTACCAACACATTAATAAAACTCCTGTATAGTAACAGAGAGTACAGCTAAACAAATGCATGTATCAGAACTTATTTAAGAAGTCTCTAGAGAAACCCAAAGACAATAGGAGGGGTGAAAACAAAGACAGCCAAGGCAATTCTAGCTTCTGACACTCACAGCTACAGCAAACAGTAAATACAGCCTAATCCTTGGCCATATAAACATGAATGATCACACTAAATGCTTATTGATTTCAATTCCTTTTACCCAGTGCATTATCTCTGGCTTTCAACAAAAAAATTACAAGGTATACTAAAAGACAAAAAAAAAAAAAAACAGTTTTAGAGGATAGAGCAAGCATCAAACCAGACTCACATATAAAAGAGATGTTGGAATTATCAAACCAGGAATGTAAAACCACTATGATGAATAATCTAATGGGTCAAATGGAAAAAAGTGAAAAACATGCAAGAGCAGAGGGGTAATGTAAGCACAGAGATTAAAATTCTAAGAAAGAATCAAAAGGGGCCGGCCCAGTGGCGCACTGGATAGTGCGCCGCTTGGGAAGCGCGGCGGCGCTCCCGCCCGAGGGTTCGGATCCCACATACAGACCGGTTCCCGCTCACTGGCTGAGCGAGGCGCGGGAGCAACACCGAGGGTTGCGATCCCGTTGCCGGTCCCCGGTCCGGTACGGGGGCAACACTGAGGGTTGCGATCCGTTGCCGGACACGGAAAAAGACAAAAAAAATAAATAAATAAAGTGGAAAAAATACTCATACCATAAAAGAACATCCATGTCAGTAAAGGCTGGGAAGATCAATTTGCTCAAATTACATCCTTGGTCTTTAAAACAAAATGTATTTAAGTCAAAACTTCTTATTTTCCAAGTACAATGTTTCAAGAATTCCAAAAAAAAAAAAAAAAAAAAAAAAAAAAAAAAAAAAGAAAGAATCAAAAGAAAATGTTGAGGAGTAAAAAACTGTAACAGCAATGAAAAATGCCTTTGGTGGGCTCATGAGAAGACTGGACATTTTCAAGGAGAGAATCAGTGAGTTAAAGAAATGTCAGTAAAAACTTTCAAAACTGAAATCCAAATAGAAAAATGAACAAAAAAGACAGAAGAATATTCAAGATTGAGAATTACAAAAGGTGTAACGTATGTGTAATGAGAATCCCAGAAGGAAAAAATAGAAAAGAACAAAGGAAATATTTGAAGCCATAATGACTGATAATTTTCCAAAATTAGTGAGAAATGCCAAACAACAGAACCAGGAAGCCCAGAGAACACCAAGAAAAATAAATAACAAAAACTCTTACACCTACACATATCTCATTAAACTGCAGAAAATCAAGGATAAAGGGAAAGTCTTGAAAAAAAAAATAAGCCAAAAGAGGAAAAAATACCACCTTACCTATAGAGAAATAAGAATAAAAATTACATTAGACTTCTATTCAGAAAACATACAAGCAAGAAGAGAGTGGAATAAAATATTTGAAGTAATGAAAGAAAAGAACAACAGCCTAAGAATTCTTAATCCACTGAAATCATCCCTCAAATGTGGAGGAGAATTATTTTCTCCGACTAGTAAAAATTGGGGGAATCTGTCACTATTGGAACTGCCTTGCAACAAATGTTCAAAATAAGAAAAGAAATTTTTCAGAAAGAAGGAAAATGACATAGGACAAAAACTTGGATCTACATAAAGAAAGGAAGAATGTTAGAGGAAGAATAAATGAGGAAAAAATAGGGAAGGGGAAAGGAGGAATTGGTAAAGGGACACGAAAATCAACTACACTGTATATTGATATATTAAAATAAAAAATAAATATAAAAAAAAGAAAAAAGAAATCTTTAAACAACTTAAAAAAATAAATGAAGGTAAAATAAAATAATTTGGTTTTCTTATTCTTAATTGATCTAACAGATAAAAGGTCATTCAAAATAATTATATCAACAAGGCATTCATTGATATAGCTTATGGATAAGTGAAATGAATAATAACAATGTTATAAGGGACAGGAGGGAGGAATTGGGAATATCTGTTATAAGGCATTTATACTATACATGAGGTGGTATAGTGTTATTTTAAAGAGCACTAAAAATATATGAGGGTGCTTCAAAAAGTTCATGGAAAAATAGAATTAAAAGATAATACAAATCTTTCCAAGAACTTTTTGAAGTACCGTCATATATTGCAAACTCAAGAGCAATCACTAAAAAAAGTACAAGAAAATATATAATTGGTATGCTAACAGGGAGAAAAAAACTGAACCATATAAAATGCTCAATTAAAACCAGAAGACAGAAAAACAGTGAAAACAAAAAGAGGAGCAAATTACAAGGATAACAAATAGGAAGGAATAACAAATATGGTAGATACTAATCCAACTGTATCTATAATCATTTTAAACACCAGTGGTCTAAATACACCAATTCAAATACAGACACTTTCAGAGTGCATGAAAAAGAAGACCCAACTATATGCTGTATACAAGAAGCTTGCTTTAAATATGAAGACTTATGTAGATTAAAAGAAAAGAGGTTAAGAAAGAAATATGCTAATGTTAATCAAAAGAAAGCTGGAGTAGCTATATTAATTTAGGAAAATGCAGACTTCAGAGAAAGAAAAATGATCAGGAAAAAGTGGGGCATTACATAATGATAAAGGGTCATTTTTCCAAGAAGGCATAAAAATCCTTAGTGTGTATATGTCTAACAACAGAGCATCAAAATATGCGAGATAAAAGCTGATAGACCTGCAAGGAGAAAGACAAAGCCACTGTTATTACTGGAGACTTTAACACCCTTCTATCAGTAATTAACAGATCCCTTGGGCAAAAAAATTGGTAAGGACGTGGTTGAACTGCACAGACCATAAATCAACTGGATCTAGCTGACACCTGTAGACTACATCATCCAACAGCAGAATACACATTCTTCTTAAGCTCACATGAAATATTCACAAGATAGACCACTTTCTGGGACATAAAGGATGCACCAACTTTAAAAGAATAGAAACCATACAATGTCTGCTCTTAGACTACAATGGAATTAAATTAGAAATCAATAACAGAAATAGCTGAAATGGGAAAACTCCCCAAACTCCCAAACAACACACTTCTAAATAACAGATGGGTCAAAGAAGTTTCAATAGAAATTAAAAAAAAATAGTTTTAATAAAGTGAAAAGGATAATACAGCTTTTCATAATTGGTGGGGTACAGCAAAAGCATTGCTTAGAAGGAAATTTATAGCATTGAATACTTGTACTAGAAAAAAAGAAATATCTAAAATCAATAATGTAAGCTTCCACCTTAGAAAACTAGAAAAAGAAGAGCAAATTAAATCCAAAGTAAGCAGAAGAAAAGAAATAATAAAAACTAGAGTAGAAATCAATGAAACTGAAAATGGTAATTCAGTAGAAAAATCAACAAAACTCAAAGTTAGTTCTTTGAAAAAAAAATCATTAAATTTGATGAGCCTCTAGTCAGATTAAGAAAAAAGAGAGAGAAGATAAAAATTACTAGTATCAGAAATAAAAGAAGGGCCATCACTACTGATCCCATGCACATTACAAAGATGATAAAGGAATATCATAAACAACTTTACACCCATAAATTTGGTAACCTAGATGAAATGGACCAATTCCTTGAAAGACACAGTCTATCACAACTCACACAAGGAGAAATATATAATATAAATAGACCTGTATGTATTAAAGAAATTGGATCAATAATTAATAACCTTCCAAAACAGAAAGCACCAGACACAATGGATTCCCTATTGAATTCTACTAAACACTTATGCAAGAAATTATACCATTTCTTTACAGTCTCCTCTGGCCCCCCCAAAATAAGCAGAGGCAACACTTTCTAACTCATCCTATGAAGCCAGGGTTACCCTAATACCAACACCATGAAAAAATTCTCAGCAAAATGTTAGCAAATCAAATCCAACAACATATAAAAAGAATCATACATGACAACCCAGTAGGATTTAAGCCACATATGCAAGTCTGGTTCAATATTTGAAAATTGAGTAATGCAATACATCGCAATAGTCTAAAGAAGAAAAATCATATGATTTTGTTCATGTATGGAGAAAAAGCATTTAACAAAATCCAGTACCCATGCATGATTAAAAAAACAACAACAACAAAAAACTTGCAGAATACTGGAAAAAGAGAGCTTCCTCAACTGAAAAAGAATATCTATAAAAAACCATGCATCCACCATCATTGTTAATGATGAAAAACTAGATATTTTCCTCCTAAGATGAAGAACAAGGCAAGGAAATTCACTCTCACCACTCCTATTTAACACTGCACTGGAAATTCTACTTAATTAAAAGAAACACACACACACACACACACACACACGAAAAGGATGTAAAGGATGTAAAGGTATACAAGTCAAAAAGGAAAAAATAAAACTGTCTGTGTGTGTGTGTGTGTGTTTTGCAGACGACATGATTGTCTATGTAGAAAATCGCAACGAATCAACAAAAACATTTCTGGAACTAATGAATAATTATAGCAAAGTTGTAGACTTCAGGTCGATTACAAAAGTCAACTGCGTTCCTATAGACCAAGGATGAACGCTTGGAATTTAAAAGTAAAAACACGACACCATTTACATTAGCAACAAAAAATAATAAAAAGAAGTACTTAAGTATAAATCTAACAAAATATGCACAAATTCTGTATGAGGAAAACTATAAAACTCTGGTGAACAAAATCAAGGAACTAAATAAATGAAGATATATTCCATGTTCATGAATAGGAAGACTCAATATTGTCAAAATGTCAGCTTCTCTCAACTTGATCTATAAATTCAACACGATCCTAATCAAAATCTCCGAAAATTGTTTTGTGAATAGCAGCAAACTGACTCTAAAGTTTATATGGAAAGACAAAAGACCCAGAATACCCTACACAGTATTAAAGGAGAAGAGTGTTCAGGAACCTTCACTATCATACTTTCACACTTCCTATGATGCTGCAGTAATCAAGACAGTGTGGTCTTGGCAAAAACACAGACAAATAGATAATTTGTGCACTATTGTGCACAAATAGAGAGCTTAGAAATAGACCCCCTCGATAATAGTCAATTGAGCTTTGACAAAGAAGTGAAGGCAACTCAATGAAGAAATAATAATCTTTTCAACAAATGATGCTGGAAGAACTGGACATCCACATGTAAATAAATGAATCTGGACATGGGCCTTATGCCTTTCACAAAATTTAACTCAAAATGGATCTTAGATCTAAATATAAAATGCAAAACTAAAAACTCCTGGTTATAGCAGAAAATCTAGGTGACTTTGGGTTTGAAGATGACTTTTTAGATACATCAGCAGAAGCACAATCCATGAAAGAAAAAAATCAATAAGTTGGACTTCATCAAAAATTTCTTTAAAAAATTGCTCTGCAAAAGACATCATTAAGAGAATGAGAAGACTGGGAGAAAATCTTTGTAAAACAAAAGTCTGATAAAGAACTGGTATCCAAAATATAGAAAAAACTCTTAAAACTCAATAACAAGAAAGCCAACAGCCCAACTAAGAAATGGGCAAAAGATCTGAAAAGATATGTCACTAAAAATGATATGCATGGCAAATAAACACGAAAAGATGCTCAATACCATATATCATTAAGAAATTGCAAATTAAAACAATGTGATATCACCACACACCTATTAGAATGGCTGAAATCCAAAACACTGATAACACCAAATGCTGGCAAGGATGTGGAGTAACAAGAACTTTCATTAACTGCTGGTGGGAATGCAAAACGGTACAGCCACTTTGGAAGACAGTTTTCAGTTTCTTGCAAAACTAAGCATAGTCTTACCATATGATCCAGCAGTTACACTCCTTGGTTTTTAACCAAATGAGTCGAAAACATATATTCATACACACAAAAGTATCTGCACACGAGTGTTTATAGTTGCTTTATTCATAATTGCCGAAAATTAGAAGCAACAAAAATGTTGACTTCAATGGGTGAATAGATAAACTGTGTTACATCCAGAAAATGGAATATCCTTTAGCACTAAAAAGAAATGAGCTATCAAATCATGCAAAGACATGGAGGAAACTTAAGTGAATATTCCTTTAGAAAGCAGTCAATCAGAAAAGGATACATACTGTATGATTCTCACAGCAACCCTGTGATAGTGGTGGCTTCTATTTTACAGATGAAGAAACTGAGTCTCATCATGGTTAAATTCTGAAATCACATATTAGTGATTGAGCTGGGGTTCAAACTCACATCTTCTGATTCCAAATTACAGTTCCCTTTGCTAACTTGGCCAAATCCATGTTTATTTCATTCTTCTTTGATTGGACCCTCGCCACTGCGCAAGCATCCTTTATTTTCTCTTATTGACTCCCTATTTGTTGCTCATTAGGAATCTAATGTGTTCTACTCTCCTGAAATGCCACCCACATACTCATCAGACAGACTTACCCACCTTCCATATGGAGGGCGATAAAATCACAGAGGGAGCTGCCCTTTGGGACCTGAGACCATGGAGGAAACACCAACTGCTGAAAAGAGCCACCTGGGCAGACTATAGACCACGATGGGGAGAAAGACCCTGGCTTCTCTCCCTTCTGCTGGCCCAGAGTCCAGTTGGGAAGGAAGCTGAGATACAAAGTGGCCCAGATCTCTAACTCTCCATGAGTGTTTGGATACACTTCTCTTAGATTTTCTAGGTTAAACAGTCAAAAAAGTTATCCAAAGTCTATTCAAAAAATTATATGAAGATAATTGCCCAAACTTGTGGGAAAATTTTGGATTATTTGCAAAGACAGCCCCTACCCACACCAGATTCTGGAAACTTCTCTTCTCCTCATCCCCATTTGTATGTTTTTTTCATTTTGCTCTCGTTCTGTCTTCCAACGCTGCTTTTACTGCTTCAATGTTGACACTTATTTTAGTCTGTTTTGTGTTTGCTATAACAGAAATACCTGAGACTGGGTAATTTATAAAGAACAGAGGTTTATTTGGCTTATGATCCTGGGACAGCTGCATCTGGCACAGGCCTCAGGCTGCTTCTACTCATGGCGGAAAGTGGCAGACAGCCGGCAGGTACAAGCAGATCACATGGTGAGAGCAAGCAAGAGAGAAAGAGAAGAGGTGCCAGGGTCCTTTAAACAATCAGGTCTCGTGGGAACTAATAGAGCGAGAACTCACTCATTACTCCCCCCTCCCCCAGGGAGAGCATTAATCCATTCATGAGGGATCCACCCCCATGACTCAATCAGTTGCCAGCACTGCCACATTGGGGATCAAATTTCCACATGAGTTTTGGAGGGGACAACACATCCAAACTCCGTCAACACTTAACCAGAAGTTAGAATTTGGACCAAGAGAATGTCAATTTCTTTCCAGATGACTGGAAATATGCCTGTACACTCAGAATCTATAAGTGACCTTTGAAAAAACTGTAAAATATATCACACATACCAAAGAATGTATGAGCCAAATACCTGCCTTGGAACCTTTGGAGTCTTCTATGTACCCTTCCCCAGAAGCATCTCTGTACCTCCTGCCATAAGTGTCAATCATTTCCGAGAGAAAGAGAGAGTCAGCTTTTCTACTTAATGATAAATGATTTTCCAAAATAGTTTTAACCAAATGATACTCCATAATTAGATAAGAGCATTTCCACTTCCCTAAATCCTCACCACCACCTGAGATTGTGAGACCTTTTAATTTATGTTTTTCGTTTGCATTTCTCTGATTCCTGTTGAACTTGAGGATGTTTTTGTAAGTGTATCGGTCATTTGCTTTTACTCCTTGTCTTAATCAGTCTGGACTCTTAAACTATCACAGACTGGGTGGCTTATAAACAGAAGAAATTTATTCCTCACAGTTCTGGAGGCTGGAAGTCTGAGATCAGGGTGCCAGCACCGTCAGGTTCTGGTGAGGGCTCTCTTGCAGGTTGCAGACTGCTGACCGCTCACTGTATCCTCACACGGCAAAAAGAAGGCCAGCGAGCTCTCTGCGGTGCCTTTTACACAGGCACTAATCTTATTCATGAAGCCTCCATCCTTTACCTCATCACCTCCCAAAGGCCCCACCTCCTCATATCATCACATTGAGGGCTAGAATTTCAACCCATGAATTGGCGAATTGGCGGGGGAAACACACATTCAGTTCATCGTGCTCCTCTTTGAAGTGTCTGTTCGTGTTTACTAATCTACCTATTAGGCTATTTATTTTTTCTTATGGATTTATAAGAGATGTTTATATATCTTTGTGAAGGTTAATTCTAGGCATCAACTTGGTTAGATGAAGGAATGCTGAGAAACCTGGTAAAGCAATCTTTACAGGAGTGTCCGTGAGGGTGTCTCCAGCAGAGATTAGCATGAGAGTCTGAGTGGCCTGGGTGTGAAAGACGCACCCTCGGTGTGGGTGGGAACCATCCAATCCACTGGGGGTCCGGAGAGAACAAAGGACAGAGGAAAGAGGTGAAGCTCTCTCTCTCTCTATCCGCTGGAGCTGGGATATGCTCTTCTCTCCTGTCCGTGGACATCAGAGCTCGAGACTCTTCAGCTTTTGGGTTCCAAGACTTATACCAAGGACACCATCAGCTTCCCTGGTTCTGAGGCCTTCGGACTTGGACTGAGCCAAGCTGCCAGCATCCAGTTTATAGACGGCCTGTGGTGGGACTTTTCTTCATAGTCACATGAGCTAATTCCCCTAATAAATCCCTCTCATATAATTATGACATATCCTATTGATTCTCTCTCTCTCTGGAGAACCCTGACTAATACAATCTTTAATTTAAATTCTTTATATTGTACGTGCTAGACATGTATCTTTCAATTTGTGGCCTGCCTTCTCTTTTACTGGAATCTTTTATTGAACAGAAGTTCTTAATTTTCACGTAGCTGAATCAAGCCATCTTTTCCTATCTGATTTCCCCTGTTTGTGTTTGTTTAAATTTTTGTTCTGTAGAAGATACTCTTGGTGCCCCAGGTCACATCCCGTCCTCCCATGGTTGATTTCAGAATTATTGGTTTTGGAAAGTTCTATATGAACTTGGACTCACTTCAGTAATTTCATTACGAGATTTTCTAATGTTGGTGTAACCTTGTGTTCAAGGAATAAATCCGCCTTTAGTCATATTAGAAATATTATTTTCCTGTCTGGATTCAGTGAGCTGATATTCTGTTTGGGACTTTGTGTATCTCTGACCATGCTTAAGATGGTTTGTGATTTTCTCTTCCCTGTCCCTGTCTGGCTTCACTGTCAAGGTTATGCTTCTTTTTGGCTCTGAAAGAGTTTGTGCAGGAGTAGAATTGTCAATTCCTTGAACACACAGGTGAATTCAACTCTAAAACTGTCTGAGCCTGATATTTTCTTTGTGGAAAATTTTAAATGAATGGTTAAGTTGTATTAGTTATTATTACATCATTCAGACTTTTTCTATTTCTTCTTTGAGTCAGGTTGGTAAATTATAGATTTCTAGGAATGCGTCTATTACGTGCAAATGCTTCGGCACAGTCGTGATCTCCTGTCACTGCTCTTCATGTTTGCAGCATTTATTGTGCGGTTCCCTTTTTTATTCCCGATGTCAGTAGTCGATTATTGTCTTCCCTCCTGCCTCTTGCCATGACTTTCTCTCCCCACCTCCCTCTTGCTCGTTCTATTTTTCTATCTTTCTGATCAATTTTGCCAGAGGTTTGTGCATTTTATTAGTCCGCTCAGAAACCATAGTTTTCGCATAATTGATTGTCTTGAGAGGATCTTTGTTTTGTATTTCATTCATTTTTGTTCTTACCTTTATTATTTATTTTCTTCTATTTTACTTAACTGTATTGTTCTTTTACTCACCTGTTCAATTTGGTGTTTTGCTCATTTCTTTTCAAAATTGCTTCTTATAAAATATGTATGCATATTTTTAAGGTCATACATTTATAAATGCCACTTTACCACTTTGGCAATGTGCCCAGAGTTTTAATAAGCAGTATTTTATTCCTGTTTAAAATATTTTCAAATTTCCATTTCTTCTTGGACCTATGAGTTATCTAGTAAATATGTGTTATCCATAGATCAAGTGTGATAATTGTCCTGTTCAAATCTTCTCTGATCTTATTGGTTGTTAGCATACTTGATAAATTAATTATTTGGAAGTTGTGGTAGAACCTACTGCTATGAAAATAGATAATGCATAAAACATGTTAAATTTTAAGTTATGTTTTTAGGTGATTATAAGTTTAAAATTGCTATATCTTCCTGGTAAATTGATATTTTTACCCATATATCATGACCCTGTAGTTTTAAATTTATTTTCCCCAATAGTAATATACCTAACCAGCTCTCATTGAGTTAGTATGTTCCTTGTATATCTCTTTTTTATTTTATTTTTACTTCCAACATTTATATGTTTTCATGTTTTAGATGTGTCACCTATACCATAAGTAACTGAACTAAAACATAATATGAATGAAAATATATTTTTCCCTGAGCAGTTCATATACATTGATTATGACCACTGTGATTGATTTCTGTCATTTTATTTTTTACTGTTTATTTGTCTCACTTTTCTCATTTTTCTCTCTCTTTTGCCCTCTTTTTGATTATTGCATTTTCTATTCTACTAGAGTGGAATGGAATGTTTTTATTAATTACATTGGATATTTTTACCTACATATTTTTACCTACATTTTAACCTAACAATGGCCAATGTTAATCAGTATCTTCATGCCCTTCTCAGACAATACAGTGATCCAAAAGTTCCTTAACCTCATTTTTCCCTTTCAGTTAGGCCTTCAGGTTTTTATTTTTCCCCATTCTGTGGGGTTTTTCACTCTCTTGATAATATCGTTTGATGCACAAAGGTTTTTCATTTTGATGAAGTCCAACTTATCTATTTTTTCTTTTGTTGCCTGTGTTTTTGGTGACATATTTAAGTGACCATTACCAAATTGACTTAATTTTTTAAAATCAATTTTAATTATATTTATTTTTGTGGGGTACAGTGTGTTGTTTCAATACATGCATATACTGCACAATGCTTCACTTAGGGTAAATAGCATGATTTTGCACTTGTTAGTGTCATGCAGATTTGCTCCTATGTTTTCTTCTAAGAGTTTTTACAGTTTTAGCTGTTGAATTTAAGTTGTTGATCCATTTTGGGTTAATTTTTGTAAAGGGTAAAAGGAAGGGGTCGAATTTTATTGTTTCGTATGTGGATATCCAGTTTTCCCAGCACCATTTATTGAAAAGACCATTTTTCCTTATTGGATATAGAATTCTAGGTTGAGTTTTTCTTTCAACACTGCAAATATATCGTTCACTGCGTTCTGGCCTCCATGGTTTGTCATGAGAATAAGCTTTGAATTTTATTGAGGATCCCTTGTACCTAGTGAGTTGCTTCTCTCTTGATGCTTTCAAGATTTTCTTTGTGTTTCAACAGTTTGATTATATTGAGTTTGGTGTGGGTCTCTCTGAAATTATTTTGCTTGGAGATCGTTGAAATTCTTGGATTTTTAAATTCAAATATTTCATCAAATTTGGGAAGTTTTCAGCCACTGTTTTTTTTTTTTTGTTTGTTTGTTTTGATTTGATTTTTGCAGCTGGCTGGTCAGCTACTATTTCTACAAATCTCTTTTCTATCACTTTCTTTCTCTTTTATCCTTCTGAAACCCCCATATGTGTATGTTGGTCCACTTGATGTTGTCCCATAGGCCCTTAAGACTCCCTTCACTTTTCTTTATTTTATTTTCTTTCTGCACTTCAGACTGAATAATTTCAAGTGTTCTGTGTTCAATGCTCTATTCTTCTGTCTGCTTTCTTAAATCTTTTGTTGAACCCCTCTTTTGAAATTTGCATTTCAGTTATTCTACTATTCAGTTCCAGAATGTCTGCTTGGTTCCTTTTAATAATTTCTATCTCTTTATCGATATTCTTATTTTATTCATACATTATTTTCCTGATTTCTTTTAGTTCCTTATATGTGTTTTTCTTTAGCCTTTTAAGCATCTTTAAGAAAGTTGTTTTAAAGTCTTTGTCTGGTAAATCTGATGTCTTGGTGCTATTTTTGTGAACTTGTTTTGTTCCTGTTTCTTTATATGCCTTGTGGGGTTTTTTTTGGTAGTTAAAAACTGGTTAATGTGATAGCTCTGGGAGTGACATTCTTCCCCTTCCCCTGGTTTTGTCATTATTTTTTTTATTACTGAAGGCTGTAGTAGTGCATTTGTGTAGTGACTTTTCCAAACTATTTTTGTCAAGGCTATCTTCCTTGTCATGAGTGGACATTGAAATCTCTGTTTCTTTTTATTTTTTTTAATTTTTTTTCCTTTTTGTCTTTTTTCGTGTCCGGCAATGGGATCGCAACCCTCGGTGTTGCACCCGCACCTTGCTCAGCCAGTGAGCGGGAACCGGTCTGCATGTGGGATCCTAACCCTCGGCGGGAGCACCGCCACACTCCCAAGCAGCGCACTGTAGCAGTGCGCCACGGGGCCGGCCCGAAATCTCTGTTTCTTATCTTGTTTTCAGCTAGCATTCTGAGGTGATTTCCTTCAACTCCAGATGCTTAAAAGAAAAAAAAAAAAACAACCTCCCTAAAGCCTTTGTAAGTCTTCACAGATTGCCTCTGTGCCTGGTACTTCTTTAACACTTACCCAGGGTTGCACTGAGCCTAGAGATTAGCCCAGGGTGGAAGAGTGTTATCTTTCAGGTCTTTTCTGAGCATGCATCTTGCTCCAGGCATGTGTGTGGGTTTCTAATTTTCCCTGCATACCCATGTGTTTTTGAATGTCCTAACTTCCCAATGAAACTTTTTAGAGTTTTCGCTTCTGAATCATAGGCAATCCTTTTTCTGTCCTGACTCATAATCTTTTGCCCCAGGTATTTGTGGTTTCTTAGGGTTTTGGGGGGGCAGCGTTTTTGAGCATTTTTGCTGCTTTTTCAGCCTGAGTTTCAAGTTAGGCAAAACATAGACAAGCACTTTGCATCAAACTTTCAGGTCTGTAGCTTCCATACAGGTGAGAACAGACATACGCAGTAATTTGCAAATAAGGTCTCCTCTGCTTCCTCCACACCAATGACCGGAATTCCACACGGGGAATACAGACTGCCATCTTCAAGATGCTGCT
The DNA here is from genome assembly GCF_000696425.1 of Galeopterus variegatus. NCBI lineage: Eukaryota > Metazoa > Chordata > Mammalia > Dermoptera > Cynocephalidae > Galeopterus > Galeopterus variegatus. The sequence goes on along the minus strand of NW_007726227.1, from coordinate 545,117 downwards.
GTGTCAAGGAAGGGGTGGGACAAGGGCAAGTAAAAAGTGCCACAAAGATTTCTTACTGCTTTTACGTTCCCTTTGTCTTGATTCACCATTGACTGTGTTGCTGTAAACCTTTGTTTCCAGGGTCCTAGCAAACTTGGTTCTAACAGTTTCTGCTTTTTCTTTTGCTCTGTTTTTAACATTTCTGTGGAAGACAAGAGATTGGAGATGCCTACTCCAACGTTTTTGCTGATGTCAGCCAACTTGCTTGATTTTTAAAAAAAACCTACTAATTAGTCATTATAATTATTTCTAACACTGTCCCCCCCCTTTTTTTAGATTTACTCACATATTTACCATTGCTTTTTGTCATCATTCCGTTTTTTATTTTTATTTTTATTTTTTGTCTTTTTTCGTGTCCGGCAACGGATTGCAACCCTCAGTGTCGCGCCCGTACTGGACCGGGACCGGCAACGGGATCGCAACCCTCAGTGTCGCGCCCGCACCTCGCTCAGCCAGTGAGCGGGAACCGGTCTGTATGTGGGACCCGAACCCTCGGCGGGAGCGCCACCGCGCTCCCAAGCAGCGCACTGTAGCAGTGCGCCACCGGGCCGGCCCGTCATCATTCCGTTTTACTTACCTCTTAGATTATTTTCCTTTCCCATGAAACTCATCTTTAGACATTCCTCTACTGACAGTCTCTTGTTTTCGTTGCTGTACAGGATGCCCGGACCCCTTCACCCCCCACTCCACACACTTGTTTTCACCTTCATTCTGGAAATACAGTTTTATTGGGTGATGTTCTATAGCATCCTGAACATAGGACATTACTATCTTTTGCTTCCTTTGTTGCTTGTGGAAAGCCAGTTTGAGCTTAATTTCTGTTTCTTGATCAGAAATCTGTCTTTCATCACTGACTGCTCCATGTTTTTGTGTTTGGGTTTTGCCTTTCCCATACTATGTGTCTAGGTTAGATTTATTTTTATTTATTGTGTTTGGAATTTATGGGCTACCTGAATCTCCTTTTCTTTTCTTTTTTTCCCCCCTGTGCTTCAGTTTGTATAATTTTTTTTCAATTCTTCCTTCCATTTATCTATTTTTTCTTTTTTACTAAGTCTAAACTGCTGTTTACCGTGTCCATTGAGTTTCAACTCTCCATTATTTAATTCTTGCTTTCTCCTGGTACTATTTGGCTATTTAAAAAAATTCTTGGTCAGCATTGAGAGTTTTTTATTTCTTGCTCATTCTTTCATAAAACCTTTTTATGTCTTTAAATATATTAAATATATTTATTCTGTATTTATACTTGATAATTTCAATATCACAAACCTTTGTGAGACTGACTCTATGGTTTATTGTTTTCATTGACTCTTGCTCATGGTAACTTATTTTCTTTTGAGTTTAGTGGTGTGTGTGTGTGTGTGTGTGTGTGTGTGTGTGTGAGAGAGAGAGAGAGAGAGAGAGAGAGAGAGAGAGAGAGTGCGTACTCATGTTTCCTGGACTTTTGTCTGTGTGAATTCTTCGAGGCCTATTTTTAAACGGTGGTATGGATTGAACGTACCTCCCAAATCTTATGTTGGAACTTAATTTCCATTGTAACAATATTAAGAGGGTGGAAATCTGACTGTGGTATTTGAAAGGTGGGTGTTTAAGAGGTAATTGGATTATGAGGGCTATGACATCATGAATGGATCAATCCATTAATGGGTTATCTTGGGAGAAGACGGGTGGCTATATGAGGAGAGGACGACAGCACATCAGCACACTTTGTGCCACCTCAGTGCTCTGCAGAGAGCCTACCAGCAAGAAGACCCTCACCACCAAATGCATCCTATCGACCTTGGACTTCCCAGCCTCCAAAACTGTAAGAAATAAATTTAATTTCTTTATAACTTACCCAGTTTCAAGTATTCTATTACAAGCAACAGAAAAGGGACTAAGACAAAGGGGATTTATTTAGAGAAAAATTTCCTTTGGTCCCACAAGGTGCTTAGGTATAATCACCAGCTTGGGACAACTTTTCACTAATATTTTGGCTTCATATTTTTCACACCACATGAGGGTATAAATTTAGGCTCATACCCACAGGAAATGAGGGCTTGTAGTTAGGGATTCTCAAGTGAGACTTATTTTTCCCAACTCTGCCTACAGCCAATGTCACCTTGGGCTTGACATCTGCAATAAGACAGAGGAAGGAAGTCTTGGGTCATTCTTGGGGGGTTTTGGGGTCCTGGCTTTTTCAAGGGTCTTCAGCATAACTTTCCTTCCTGCCACCGTGAACATGGCGTCATCCCAGCCTGCAAACCACTGGGATAGTCCGAGGCACCAGTGCACATCTGGTTTCAGTTCTCCCTCATGCCACTGGATTTGCGTATTCTCAGCATTTCTCATCTCAGCATTTTTCACCACCCAAAGAGCCTGCTGAATCCTTCCTCATCTAACTGCCCAGCCTAGGTGGGATGGCCTTCTCTTCAGGCACACAGCCTCTGACTGTTCAGACACATTGGTGTATATTCAACAGGCAGCATAGCATTCAAAGAAATTCTCTTGCTTTCTAAACTCAGTTTGGCATTTTAAAAGATGTTTCACATATTTCCCCCAGCATTTTTAGGTACGCTATACCACGAAGCTTGTTTCTCTACATATGAATTGAAGAAAGGCAGTTTGGAGAGAAACAGGATGGTGGAGGAGAAGGGGGAAAGGAGAAAGAAGGCAAGAGGGGGAGAATAAAAAAGAGAAGAAAAAAAAAACAGAGAAGAAGGAGCAGGAGGAAGGAAGAGAAAGATAAAGAGAGAGAAAGAAAAAGATATAAGGGATGAAGTAGAGCAGAGAAGAACACAGATGGAACAGAACTTCTGAGTTCTCTGTAGAAGTCCAACCTCTGGTTCCTGGGACTGTGACATTCCTGCTCTTGGGGTTTGGAAAATGCCCTGGCTCCTTATTTATTTGTTGAAGCATCTCCACTTAGTTCCTGCTATTTACCACCGCCTTCTAGGTACTCCATCAACTCATCCCTGAGGCTGTGGGCTAGGCTTCTCTTCAGGTACGCCACTGCTCTACTTTGCCTGTTTAGACACATGGAATGTATTCAACAGGAAGTACAGGAAGGATGCTCTCCAAGCCGTGGCCACAGGGTATCATCTCAAAATTGTCAATAGTTCAGTGTAGAAAAGCAAAATTCAGTGAACATTGCTTAAGGGATGACTACTCTTTCAGTTGTTTAAAATTTTTGCCCCTGTATTAGGTCATAGCTAAAAAGAAATTAATGACCCAGAAGACATCATTTTGGTTCCTCCTGCTGGTTATTTTACTACATATCATTTTGACCTGATGCTGCAAATTTATGTTGATTTTTTTTATAAGAAATAGAGTCTGTGGTTTATGAGTCCCTTTCTTATTGTTTTGGTTCAATTGTATCCCCCTGCAACTTTATATGTTCTAACCCCAGTACCTCAGAATGTGACTGTGTTTGGAGAAAAAGTCTTTAAAGAGGTAATTAAGTTAAAATGAAGTCAGGGCAGTCTCTATTCCAGTATGATTAGAATTCTTAGGAGAAGAGGAAATTAAGATGCAGACATTCACAGAGAGGAGACCATGTGAAGACACAGAGAGAAGATGGCCATCTACAAGCCAAGGAGAGAGGCTTCAGAGGAAACCAACCCAGATGACACCTTGATCTCAGACTGTTGGCCTCTACAACTATGAGAAAATATATTTTTTTGTTTAGGCCACCCCTGTGGTGCTTTGCTATGGCAATCCTAGCAAACTAGTACAGTACAGATCAATCGATAGCTCCAGAGTGTGAATTTTTACTGGTACTTGTCAAGTAGGGTATTGACATTCCTGTGAAGACAGTGGCTGGTTTATTTTGAGTGCAGTAGATTGTGTGTCTACCCTCAATCTTAACCTGTATTTGCATCCTCATCATGGCTTCATTGTGGGCAGTGTGTATTTTCTAGCCCCTTGATTTTGGACTTGGCTATGTGGCATGCTTTGGCCAGTGGCACGTGGGCAGAGTGAACATCGTTCCAGTTTCAAGAATAGGGCTTAGGAGGTTTTCTGTGTTTCCACCTCACCCTGTCATTTCTATGAGAAGAGCTTGACCCAGCTGGCCTCAAATCCAAGAAGAAGAGACGTGTGGAGCAGAGTTTCCACAGCTTGAAATAGAGCCATCCAGTTCAACCCAGCCAAAGTCAGCCAATCCCCATCTGAACTGCATACATATGAGTGAGCCCAGATGACATTAGCAGAGCTGCCTTTAGACAACTTTCAGACAGATGAAGCACACTTATTGTTCAATGGTACCAGGATTCTGTGGTTGCTATGCAGCATTTTGTGGCAATAGTTAACTGGTACAAAGAAAATGTGACCTGAGAGTGTAGATAGAAGCCAGTATTGGGGAAGAGCTGTTCTTTCTCTCTGAGGGAGCACATAGCTTGGAAGTCTCGGGCAGCCGTCTTCTACCCAGGTCATAGTTGATAATAGGGAGATAGAACAGAGAGATGAAAAGAATCTGTGTTCTTATTGATTTGGAGCCAGGGAATCAAACCAAACATTAAGGCTTGAACTACTACTGAAATTCCCAGTTATATGAACAAATGCCCTTATCTGATGGTAAATGATGAGAAATACTTTATCATTTAAGTCCATGTGATTTAGATTATCCATTACTTCAAAAATATAGACTGAAGACTTTTGGTTTCAGTTTCAACAGGGAAGGAACTTAGAAGTGACCACCGTTGTCCTTACAACAAGAAAAATGCTGAACAAACAGAAAATTAGAAAAATTTCCTGCATCCGTCAAGAATTCAACATGGGCAAACCGTCACCCCCAAATCTGGAAGGATGGGTGAATACAAAGAATCTGCTTACCTGGAGCAGAAGCTACTGGAGCTGTGAATGGGTAGGAATGCTTAAATGACAATTTTGATGAATTTCTGGAGGCTGAGCATGAACTGGCTTGAGAGTGAAAAACTCTTGGGGTCTGCAGCTTTAGGGGGACTCCAACACTTTCATGGATTTGCTTCCAGGATCCCCACCAATTTCCATGGTGAAGAGCCAAGAAAGTTCTCCTCATGTATTTGGCAAGGGGAGGGGAAAGGTAACCATTGTGAACCCAGAGAAGTCTCCATAACAAATGCTTACATTCCAGAAGAAAGGATTTTACTAGAACTGAACAGGCAGTGGGGTAAGCTAAGAAGCATTTATGAAGATTACAGTCCAAGGACACAGTGAGAAAGAGGTGTGGTGATAAGAAGTGAGAAAGAGGAAATATTGCATAACTGTATGACAAAATTACTATGACGGCTGGTGAATTCAACACCCCTCTTTGAGTAATTGACAGATGGAGCAGGCAGAAAATCAGTAAGGATGTAGTTGATCTGAACAGCACTATAAATCGACTTGACACTTATAGAATACTCCATCCAATAAGAGCAGAACACACATTCTTCTCAAGCACACATGACACTTTTACCAAGACTGACCACATTCTGGATCATGAAATACACCTTAACAAATTTAAAAGAATACAAGTCATATAAAGTATGTTCTCAGACTGCAATGGAATTAAACTAGAAATCAATAACAGATAGATAGGTGGAATATCCTGAAATATTTCGATATTAAAAACACACTTCTAAATAACACATGAGTTGAAGGAGTTTCAAGAGAAATTTATCAATCTTTTGATCTAAATAAAAAAGAAAATAAAACTAACAGAAATACATTCTCCTGTCAAATCAGACTGCTGGAGAGTTGCTGGTGGTCTTTTGCAAATGAGGGTACTTCTTCAGTGAAGCTGTTACCTAATCTCAGTAAAATGATCTGACTCAATCCTTGAAATGATGAGCTACACTCCAAAGTGTACAGGGCATTCAGGCAAGCTTCATTTGGTCTGAGGGGCAGGCACATTGTGATTGAAAGCTTCAAGGAATAAGCTCTTGGAGAGGGAAGGAACTCATCCATAGAGCTCAATCTGTACAGAGTGTTTAAATGTTTTCCCCAGCAAGCAGCCCACCCCCAACAGCCAGTGACTGTGAATGACAGCACTAGCATGATCTACCACCTTGCTGGACCCCCTGGCAAGTGGGCCCACTCTGATAGCCAGGGACCACAACTGATGGCACCACCCTGACTTGCTGCCTCACTAGCAGCAGCACTCCCTACCACTGCCACAGACACCAGTGCTGAATGAGTGGTCTGTGATAGCCACTGCTAAAGCACTTGTTGCTGTAAGGGTGGCTCGCTGCCACACCAGTAGCCACTGCTGCCTATAAATGGCCTGCTGACCACTCATCAGCACAGACAGAAGGAGAATCCCCAGTGGAGCCCTGGGGAAGAGGTGAGTGAGCATAGACCCACAACTCAGTGGCATGACCTGGTGGCCCAACCTCAGGGAGAATTATGCTGCCTTATTTGGTGGCACAACTAGGGGTGGGAGATACATGCATAACCCATGGGACTGTCTTCATCTGGGGAGAGGCACAGTGGAACACCCCCGCAGGAATACAGAAACCCAGGACCCTCATATAGAACAAGGAAGAAAATTCCCTATCACTACCAACCCATCCCTCAACTGGGGGAAGCAAGGTCCCAGGAGGATCCTCTACCTGTAAGAAAGAAGAAAGAGAAAACCTGCCCAGGGTCACCCATTCAAATCAAAGAGCACCAGTATAACACAGTGCATTCATCAGGGTTAGGGGGAGCTAGCCAGGGTGCCAGAAGGCCTGCTCAAGGTCACCCACCATAGCCAAAGAGTGACAAGGCTTTGAGGCACTTTCCTCAAGTATTTGAGAGCTTGCCCTCATCCTGTTGAATCGGAATTACTAAGTGCTCCAGGAACTGGGCCATAGAGGCACTCACATGTAATTCCTACACTGAATTTGGTCAGTGTACCTACATAGAGACTACACTGTTGTATCCACCTGAAACCAATAGTAAAACACCCCATTAAATGGTTATTATAAAAAACATCTACCAGAGGAACTCCCTCTTCTCAAAGCCCACACCAGAGTACTAGAATAAGCAACTGCTCTACCAGATGACTAGACACCAATGTGGAGATACTAGAAATATGTAAAAACAAGAAAATATGACACCACCAAAGGACTATAATAATTCTCAAGTACCAGACCCAATAGAGCAGGAAGACCTTGAAATGACTGAAAAGGAATTTTGAGCAACAATCTTAAGGAAACTCAATGAGATACAAGAAGACTCAATTAGATGACACAACAAAATGAGAAAAAATATACAGGATCTGAGGGAGGAAACACACAAAGAGTTTAACACCCTGACAAAGAATGTAGCAGAGCTCATGGAGCTAAAGGATTTATTCAACAAAATAAAAAACACAACTGAGAGCTTAAACAGCAGACTAGAACAAGAAGAAGAAAGAATTTCTGATCTTGAAGATGGTCTTTTTGAAATAATTCAGGCAGACAAAAAAAAAAAAAAAGAAAGAAAGAAAGAAAAGAGAATTAAACAAAAGGAAGAAAATCTAAGAGAGCTAGCAGACAACCGGAAGTACACAAACATCTGAATCATGGATGTTCCAGAAGAGGAGGAGAAAGGAAAAATATTCAATGAAATAATAGCAGAAAACTTCCCAGATATAGGGAGAGATATAGACCTTCAGATCAAGGAGGCTCAAAGATCTCCAAACAGATTCGATCCAAAAAGGTCCTCTCTGAGACACATTATAGTCAAACTGGCAAAGCTCAAAGACAAAGAGAAAATTCTAAAAGCAGCAAGAAAAATGCAGCAAGTGACCTATAAGGGAGTCCCCATCAGAATAACAGCAGACCTCTCAACTGAAAATCTCCTGACCAGAAAAAAATGGGATGATATATTCAAAATACTAAAAGAAAAAAAATGCCAGCCAAGGATTCTGTACTCAGCAAGGCTATCCTTCAGAAATGAGAGAGAAATAGTGTATTTCCCACAGGAAGACCGCAAGAGTTCACAACCACACAACCAGCCCTGCAAGACATTCTCAAGGGAGTCCTACATCTGGAAACTGAAAAATGATGATCACTATTATGAGTACACAAGAAAGAACAAAACCTGCTTATAAAACAAAAATGCAATGAGAAAGAGAAAGAGACTAAATCATACCACCTCAAAACAAACAAACAAACAAACAAACAAAAATCCCCCCCAACAAACATTGAAGGTGAATAATAAAAGGGGAAGAAAGGAAAGAAAGATATTTAAAACACCTAATCAAAAAGCAATAAAATGCCAGGAGTAAACAATACCTGCCAATAACCCTAAATGGAAATGGATTAAACTCTCCATTCAAAAGACACAGACTGACTGATTGGATTAAAAAACTAGACAAAACTATGCTGTCTCCAAGAGACTTGCCTCACTTGTAAGGACACACAGACTAAAGTCAAAGGTTGGAAGAAGGTATACCATGCAAACGGAAACCAGAAACAAGAAAGAGCAGCTATTCTTATGTCAGATAAAATAGTCTTTAAACCCCAAATTATAAAAATAGACAAAAAAAAGGCCACTATATAATGATAAAGGGATCTAGCCAGCAAGAAGATATAACAATTGTAAGTATGTATGCACCCAACATTGGAGAACCCAGTTTGTTTATATAAAGCAAACACTATCAGACCTAAAGATAGACCTTTTTATAATAGTGTGGGACCTGAACACCTCTCTCTCATCATTAGACAGATCATCTAGGCAAAAAATCAACAGAGAAACACAAGATTTAAACTACATCTTAGACCAATTGGACCTGGCAGATATCTACAGATCATTTCATCCAATAACTACAGAATATATATTCTTCTCATTAGTACATGGAACATTCTCCAGGAAAGACCGCAAGTTAGGTCACAAATCAAGTCTCAGCAAATTTTAAAAAACTGTCATCATTTCAACTATCTTTTCAGACCACAAGGGATTAAAAGTAGAAATCAATAACAAGCAAAAGTCTGGAAACTACACAATTACATGGAAACTAAACAATAGTCTCCTGAATGACCTATGGGTCCAAGAAGAAATTAAACAGGAAATCAAAAAATTCCTTGAAACTAATGAAAATAAAGACACATCATACCAAAACCTGTGGGATACTGCAAAAGCAATACTAAGAAGGAATTTTATTGCAATAAATGTTTACTTCAGAAGAATAGAAAGACTTCAAATAAATGACCTAATGCTACACCTCAAAGACCTAGAAAAACAAGAAAAGTCTAATCCTGAAAGTAGTAGACAAAAAGAAGTAATGGAGATCAGAGCAGAACTAAATGAAATAGAGACCCCCCAAATGATACAAAAGATCAATGAATGAAAAAGTTTGTTTTCTGAGAAGAGAAGATATAAAAAACAGGCAAACCATTAGCTAGGTTAACCAACCAAACAACCAACCAACCAAACAAACAAACAAAAAAACCCCAAATAATAAAAATCAGAAATGAAAAAGGAGACATTTACAACCAATACCACAGAAATACAAAGAATCACTAGAGACTATTATAAACAACTATATGCCAACAAACATAAAAATGTGGAGGAAATGGATAGATTTCTGGACACATACAAACTACCAAGACTGTACCAAGAAGAAATAGAAAACCTAAAGAGACCAATAAAAAAGCAACGAGATTGAGGCAGTAATCAGCAGCCTCCCAGCAGAGAAAAGCCCAGGACAGGTGGCTTTACTGCTGCCAGGACAGGAGGGCTTTACTGCTGAATTCTGTCAAACCTTTAAAAATGAATTAATGCAAATTCTCTTCAATCTATTCCAAAAAATGAAACAGAGATCACTCTCCCAAACTCATTCTAGGAGACCAGTATCACCCTGATACCAAAACCAGATAAAGATACAACAACAACAACAAAATTCATATGGAACAAAAAAAGACCACAAATAGCCAAAGCAATCCTGAGCAAATAAATAGCCAAAGCAATCCTGAGCAAATAATAATAATAATAATAATAATAATAATAATAATAATGATGATGATAATAATAATAATAATAGCAACAACAACAACAATAATGATGATGATAATAAAAAGCTGGAGTAATAATACCACCTGACTTCAAATATACTACAAAGCTATAGTAACTAAAACAGCATGGTACTGGCATAAAAATAGACACTAGGACCAGTGGAACAAAATAGAGAACCCAGAAATTAACAGTCAAACTTACAGCCAATTGATATTTGACAAAGACAACAAAAACATACATTGGGGAAAAGACTGCCTCTTCAATTAGTGGTGCTTGGAAAATTGGAAATCCATATGCAGGAAACTGAAACTAGACCTGCACCACTCACCAAATACCAAAATCAATTCAAAATGGATTAAAGACTTAAGAATAAGACCTAAAACTGTAAAACTACCAAGAGAAAATACAGGGAAACACTTCAGGAACTAGGACTGCGCACAGATTTTTATGAACAAGAGCCCAAATGCACAAGCAACAAAAGAAAAAAAAAGTGGGACTATATCAAACTAAAAATCTTCTGCACAGCAAAGGAAACAATCAACAGAGTGAAATGACAACCTACAGAATGGGAGAAAATATTTGCAAACTATATATCTGACAAGGGATTAATATCCCAAATATATAAGGAACTCAAGCAATTACACAGTAAAAAAACAAATAACCCAATTAAAAAATGGGCAAAAGAGCTGAATAGACTTTTTCTAAGAAGGACATACAAATGGCCAACAGGCACTTAAAAATAATGCTCGACATCACTAATCATCAGGTAAATGCAAATTAAAACCACACTGAGATATCACTTCACCCCAGTAGACTAGCTATTATCAAAAAGACAAAGAATAAGAAATGCCGGCGAGGATATGGAGATAAGGGAATGCTCCTATGCTGCTGGTGGGACTATAAATTAGTACAATCACTATGGAAAACAGTATTGAGGTTTCTCAAGCAACTACAAATAGATCTAGCACATGATCCAGCAGTCCCACTACTAGGTATATAACCAAAGGAATGGAAATCATCATGTTGAAGGGATACCTGCATTCCTGTGTTCATTATAGCTCTATTTACAATAGCCAAGATATGGAACCAACCTAAATGTCCATCAACAGATGACTGGATAAGGAAATTGTGGTGTATATATACCATGGAATACTACTCTGCCATAAAAAAAATGAAATTCTCCCATTCACAACAACATCGATGAGTTTGGAGAAACTTATGTTGAGTGAAATAAGCAAGGCACAGATGGATAAATACTGTATGTGCTCACTCATAAGTGGGAGCTAAGAGAAAAAGAATGAAGGAAAGAAATACCATAGTGGTGTGCTGGACTTGCAGAGGGAGACAGCATACCTAGGGTTGCAGAGTGAAGTGGGGGAGGTAGGGAGGGAGGTCAGGGATTAATTGATTGGGGGACATGGGGAATAATCACAATTTGTGATAACAAGCATGCTGATAGTATTGGCCTGGCCATCACATCTTGGGCATGGGTGGTGATAGTCAGCTTTGTACTCCGTGAGTATGCATAACCAATAAAAAAAAAAGAAAAGAGAACTATAGGACAATATACTTGATGAACATAGATGCGAAAATCCTCAACAAAGTGTAAGCAATCAGAACACAGCAACACATCAAAAAGATTATACACCATGATCAACTGGGATTCATCCCATGGATGCAAGGATGGTTCAACATATGCAGATCAATAAATGTGATACACCACAGCAACAAAATCAAGGACAAAAACCATATGATCATTTCAATAGATGCAGAAAAAGCATTTGACAAAATTCAACATCACTTCATGATAAAGGCCCTCAGCAAATTAGGTATAGAAGGAAAGTATCTCAACACAATAAAATCCATATACAACAAACCCATGGCCAATATCATTGTGAATGCAGAAAAGCTGAAAGCTTTTTCCTTATGAATGGGAACAAGACAAGGATGCCCACTCTCACCACTCCTATTTAACATAGTACTGGAAGTACTAGCCAGAGCAATCAGGCAAGAGAAAGAAATAAAGGGCATCCAGATTGGAAAGGATGAAGTCAAACAGTCCCTGTTTGCAGATGACATGATCCTGTATACAGAAAATCCTAAAGACTCTACCAAAAAACTCTTAGAGCTGATTAATAAGTTCAGTTATGTTGCAGGATACAAAATCAACACCTGAAAATCAGCATTTTTATACTCCGATAATGATATAGTAGAAAAGGAAATCAAGAAAACAAGACCATTTACAATAGTCACACACACACACAAAACAACCTAGCAATCAATTTAATCAAGGAGGTGAGAGATCTCTGCAATGAGAACTACAACACTACTGAAAGAAATTAGAAAGGACACAAAAAGGGTGAAAGACATTCCATGCTCTTGGGTTGGAAGAATTAACATTGTGAAAATGTCCCTACTACCCAAAGTGATCTACAGATTCAATGCAATCCCCTTCAAAATACCAATGACATTCTTCAGAGAAATAGAAAAACAACACTAATGTTCATATTGAAGAACAAAAGACCATGATTAGCCAAAGCAATCCTGAGCAAATAAATAAATAAATAAATAAAGCCAGAGGCATAACACTACCCAACTTCAAATTGTACTATACAAAGCTATAGTAACCAAAACAGCATGGTACTGGCATAAAAACAGACACCCAGACCAATGGACCAGAGTATAGAACCCAGAAATCAACCCACGTACTTATAGCCAACTTGTCTTTGACAAAGGAAACAAGAATATACATTGGGGAAAAGACTGCCTCTTCAATAAAGGGTGTTGGGAAAATTGGGCATGTATGTCAGAAGAATGAAACTAGACATGTACCTTTTGTCATATACCAAAATCAACTCAAGCAACTCAAAATGGATTGAAGACTTAAGTATAAGACCTGAGATTATATAAAGTTACTAAAATAAAACATAGTGGAAACACTTCAGAAAGTAGGACTGGGCACAGACTTTATGAGTAAGACCCCAAAAGCACAAGCAACAAAGGAAAAAATAAACAAATGGGATCACATCAAACTAAAAAGCTTTGCACAGCAAAGGAAACAATCAACAGAGTGGATAGACAACCTATGGAATGAGAGAAAATATTCACAAACTATACATTTGACAAGGGATTAATATCCAGAATACATAAGGAACTCAAGAAATTACACAGTAAAAAATTAAGCAATCCAATTAAAAAATGGGCAAAGGAGCAGAATAGACATTTTTCAAAGGAAGACATACAAACGACCAGGTATATGAAAAAATGCTCAACATCACTAATCATCAGGAAAATGCAAATCAAAACCACACTGGGATATCATCTCACTGCAATTAGACTAGCCAGTCTTAAAAAGACCGAGAATAACAAATTCTGAAGATGTAGAGAAATGGGAATCCTCATACACTGTTGGTGGGATTCTAAATTAGTATAGCCATTATGGAAAACAGTATGGAGTTTTCTGAAACAACTATAGATAGAGCTACCATATGATCCAGCAATCCCACTTCTGGGTATATACTCAAAGGAATGGAAATCATCATGTTGAAGGGACACCTGCACTCCCATGTTCACTGCAGCTCTATTTACAATTGCCAAGATATGGAACCAGTCTAAAGGTCCATCAATGGATGACTGAGTAAGGAAACTGTGGTATATATACATGATGGAATACTACTCAGCCATAAAAAGGAATGAAATTCTGCCATTTGCAGCAACATGGATGAGCTTGGAGAAAATTATGTCAAGTAAAATAAGCCAGACACAGAGAGAGAAATACTGCATGCCCTCATTCATAAGTGGGTGCTAAGAAAGGAAAGAAAGAAAGAAGGAAGGGATCAAGGGAGGGAGGGAGGAAGACAAGACCACAGTAATACGTTGATCTTTCAGAAGGAGAGAACAAATCTATGGTTCCAAGAGGTGAGAGGTGGGGAGGGAGAGGGTGGTGGGGAGAGATTAGGTATCGGGTATAAAGAATAATTATGATTTGTAGTAATGAACATACTAGCAATATTGATTTGATCAACAAAAAAATAAAAGTAAATGAACAAACAAACAAAACCAAAGGCTGTTTTTGATTCTAGACACCTCAGTAAAGCTGCAAAAGTTTTCAGATTATAAATTAAAATAATTTTTAAAATGACATTGCATTCCTGAACAAGATATGAGTCTCTGGCCTGCTAGCGCTTGCTTGGCATTTTGAGTTTAGTTGGATTTAACAGGAAGTGCTAGCATTGAATTTAGGAGTGCATCGATGTTTAGCTGTTGCCTTAATATTGTGCTCTGATCTGCTGTTTGCCTTTCCTGACCTCAATCTCTGGAATTTTAAATAGCCTAATTTGTCTATTTCACCACTCTGTTTTGCAACCCTATAATGTGTTTGATCAATGAACATGTGATTGCATAGGTGACACATATCTAACCAGAAGCTATGCCAGTGATAGGAATACAGCATGTTCTTCAGACTTCTTTTTAATATCTGAATAGTTATTTCCAAATGTAGGCAAGCATTCTAGAGATAACTTTGAGTGAAAAGTTTCAAGTGTTGAAATTCTGTTTAAGTATGAATGATGTTTATTATTGCAAGAGTAAAGTGTTGTACTAATTAATGCTGATGTTGTCATTAAATTTATGCATAAAAGTAGTATTTTAAAGTAATTTAATAGGGAAAGAGATTGTTAATTATTATGAATTTTAAAAGAGAGGGTATTACTTGGATAACCTCAGTAAGACTAACCATTTCAACTTTTCTGAGCAAACAAATGTTTATAAAAATTTGTATAATAATTGTATTAATTTCCACTCAAGCTGTCATAACAGAATACTACAGATCAGATGGCTCAAACAACAGAAAATTGTTTTCCCACAGTTCTAGAGGCTGAAAGTCCAAAATCAAGGTTCTGGCAGGATGCGTTTCTTGCGAGGGCTCTCTTACAGGCTTGCAGGTGGCTGCCTTCTTGCTGTGTCTACACGTGGGCTTTCCTCTGTGCATGGGCTCCTAGTGTCTCTTCTTCTTATAATGACACCAGTCCTATGGGATTAGGGCCCTACCCCTATGACCGCATTTAACCTTAATTCCTCCTGTATGCAAATGTAGACATATTGGGGGTAAGGGCTTGAACACATGAAGTTTGGCGGTACACAATTCAGTCCATAACAATAATGTAATAATAATGGTAAAATAGTAATAATGATACCTTTTTTTTTTGTATATCAGCATCCACAGCACTAACTAAAGTAACATTTAAGAACTATATTTTTACTTATTTAATGCCATTTAATTTATAGGTCTTTTAAGAAAAAAGTCTTATGTAAGACTTCTTTACATTTTATGATGTCAAATTAAAAGCAGAACTTTAGCTTTGCCACCTTGAGATTCCATGTGGAAGAAAATAATCCTAAAATTCTGTGATAAAACATCTTCAATTCAAATATAATTTTAAAAAAGAATGCAGAAAAGAAGAAATATTTTGAAAACCATGTAAGAACAAACATTTTATTCTTGTAATAAAAATTGAAAATGACAGAATTCTAAGTGCTTTAATAAGTTAATTCTTTATAGTTATGAGTTACAGGAGCTAAAGTTTTAAATAAAAATATGTAATAATAATTGTTTTATTGCAATTATCTCAGTGGTTTTAAGGGAAGCTATGGATTCTATGTACAAGATTCCTTCTAAAAATATGTTACAAAAATCTTTTACTGAATTATACAGTGCTACACTCAAAACAAGTAATTATATTATTTAATGTGCTGCTTATGTATGTGTTGTGTCAAGCATTTGGAAATGTAAAACAACCAGGGATCCTTTTTACCTTTGATAGCATGGTGGATGACTTACTAGGAGACTTTCGGGTTTCTCCCAGCTAAAAGCATATAAATCTACTGAAGAAATAGTATTTCAGTAAAGGAAAGATCCATGCACTGACAATGGAACATACACTGTGAAGGCTAGGAGTGAATGAGGATGCATGGTTGCTGCACATCTTCCAGCTGTGTGTTCAAAAAGTAATAAAGCAGAGGATGATGAAAGACAATGACTGGCCAGAAGGAAATAAATTGTGAGCCACGTCCATCGTTCTTCAGCCACAGGCACACTGCATGACATATGGTAGATTCTGCACCTGCCTTGTCAGATGCTTGCACAAGACTTTCACACCAGAGTCAGAGTGGCTCGTACATGTTTAAAAGGCTGCTTGGACAAAAAAGCTTTAAAACTGCATTTTGCTGTATGCAAAACTAGCATAGAAGGAATCATTAACAAGGATTACTTGCAGAGAAAATAAAAGTTACCAAAATGGTACACTTTGAAAGTTTTTTTTTTTTTAAACATGATATCTGTGGTAGTAGTCTTTATATTGTTCTAGTTCAAACAATTCTGAAATGGAAGATGCTGATGGAAGGTCAGAGATAATCTTGTTATCCTGAAAGCCAAATTACATTGCTATTGCCATATTTCTATATTCATGTTAAAGGACAAAATTTTCTCAAATAATTGTGCAATGTAACAAGTGCATGTAAAAATAATACTGATATCTATATATTATGTATATCTTTATCTATATCTAGATATAGGCACCACCTGAACTCTGTCTCTGAAAATATTTAAAACACATCTTCGTAAAGCAGAAAAAACGTTAACTTTGTTAGTTTGTTTCAATGAAATTTTTATCACCACTGACAACATCTTCAAGTTCAGGAGTTGAAAGGGAAACGAAGACTTAATAACTTGGTGGTAACAGCACCTATACTGGTAGATACAGCCAACACTTTTATTTATCAATTAACAGTGAGCTTTGATTTAGTATCACTAATGGCTAATACAGTGGGCACAGTGGGCATTCTGGCAGGTGATGTTCCAGCACTATATCAACTTTCAAAATGTGACCACACAAAATTCTAATTAATAAAGTAATAGTGATAATTGAATTTCTTTTTGATAACCTTTCACACTAACTTTTGTATGCCAGAAGTTTATTTTAAGTGACAGTGATCTTTGCTTTTTGCCTTGGTTTTACCCCAATACTGATTTAACATCCAGCCATACTTCATTTGACTAGATGTGTTATTTGGTGCTGCTCCATTTCGTACACCTGGAGAGGAGAAGAGATAAGCAAGGAGGGATAAGGAGCCCTGGTTATCTGCATGTTCAACATCAACATCCTCAGAAACGCAAGTTTGGCTTGGAGAACAAAAGTCATCACAACATGAAAATGCCCATGAATGAATGAATGACTGCTTAAAAACCACGTTTCCCCTTAAACACCCCTCCCCACTTAAAATTAGCGTCTATCTTTGCTCATTTGACCAACTTCTAAGTCTGGTTGGATTTCTCCTAACTGACTCATTTTTGTGAACTCCTAACCATTTGAGGTACGTAGAGTGCAATTAAATTGCTAAGTGAAACTGCAAACCTAGCCAAAGGAGCAGGATTTTAAGAAGTCAGTGAAAATGATGTTGGAGAACTGCTGTGGGTGTCCACAAGACCACTGGCAAATGAGGACCTGGCTGGCAGGGTGTGTTGAATTAGCAGCTAAGGATGGGAAACTGGCCAGATGGATGGCAGAAGGCACACCTCAGGAAAGAATGATTTTAATACCAAGGGAGGAAGAGAGGCTCTCAGAAACCTGATGAAGCTATAAGACATGTTTATTAAAAACCCCTTCTTACTCTGCTATGAAAATAAATCATGATGTAAATACAACTGATAAAAATAGCTAATATTTATTGAGTAGTTATTGTGTGGAAGACACTGTTTTAAGTACTTTTTATATGTTAATTTTTCCTCATTGCAATCCTGTGAAGTAGGTGGTATTATTATTCTCATTTTATAGGGGAGCAAAATGAGTTGAAGAATGGTCGAGCAACTCTCCAAGATCACACAGCTAGTAAGTGGTTAAACTGTCAAGAGCCGAATATTATCATAGAATTTTACTGAAAAGTTTACAATTTAACAATCAGCATGGATCATTATCTGTTTGAGAATTGGTGCATCATTATAACTGAAATATTTTAAATGGAATGATAAATTCTAACACTTTCATATCATTTTTATGCGTCAAATGCTTTATATGTCTTATGTAATCTTCACAACTGTATGAGGAGGTACTATTATTTCCCCATTTCACAGATGAAGAAACTGAGGCCCTGAGAGGTTAAGGATTTGCTCAGAGTTACACAGCTGATATATGGTGGAACTGGCATTCAGTACAAGGCAGGCTGACTTCAGGCTGCTCTGCAACCACTCCACTGTATTGCTTCTTACATAATAATAAGTTTACGTATAACATATGTGCATGTATAGACAGATACAAATGTAGATTAGATACAGATACAGATATAGGTAGATAAACCTATTTTCATGTTAGGTTTTCAAGACAAAGAACCAATTGGATGTATCTTTATGAATATTGGGGCTATGACTATTCGTGTACAAGTTTTTATATATAGCTAGGAATGGAATTTCTGGAACAATAACTCTGTTTAATTTTTTGAGGAACTGCCAAACTGTTTTCAAAGGCAGCTACACCATTTAATATCACCACCAGCAATGTAAGAGCAGTTCGATTTCTCTACATCATCACCAGTGCTTGCTATTGCTATATTTTGATTGTAGCCATCCTAGCAGGTGTGAAGTGGTATCTTATTGTGGTTTTGATTTGCACTTACTTAATGGCTAATGACGTTAAGTATCTTTTCATGTGCTTATTGGCTGTAAGTATATTTACTTTGGAGATATGTCTATCAAAAATATGCCTGTTTTTAAATTGGGTTATTTGATTTTTTAGTGTTGAGTTGTAAGAATTCTTTATATATTGTGCACACTAGTCTCTTATCAGTTTAATGATTCGCAAATATTTTTTCCCATTCTGTAGGTCGTCTTCTTACTTTCTTGATAGTGTCCTTTGAAGCACAAATATTCTTAATTTTGAAGAAGTCCAATCAAAATTTTATTGCTTTTGCTTTTCGTGTCTTATCTAAGAAACCATTGACTAATACAAGGTCACAAACACTTATGACTGTGATTTCTTCTAAGAGTTTTATCATTTTAGCTATTACATTGAGATCTTTGATTCATTATTTTAATTTATTTTTTTATTTTGACTGACATCATAATGGTATATACATATGGGGTATAACGTGATATTTTTATATATATATATATATATACACACACACACACACACACACTGTGGCATGATTAAATCAGGCTAATTAATATATCTGTCACTTCACTTACCTATTACTTTTTGTAGTAAGACATTTAAAATTCACTCTTAGTTATTTTAAAATATACTCATATAATACATTGTTATTGGCTATAATCACCCTGCTATGCAATAGATCTCAAGACCTAATCCTCCTGTCTAAAACTTTGTACCCTTTAATTAATAACTTCCCATTTCCTCTCCCCACTCTGCTCCCAGTCTCTGGTAACCCTTGTTCTACTCTCTTTTTCTATAAGTTCAACTTTATTAGATTCTATGCATAAGCAAGATCATGCAGTATCTGTCCTTCTGTGCCTGGCTTATTTCCCTTAGCATAATGTCCTGCCGATTCATCCACGTTGTCACAAATGACAGGATATTCCCCGCTTTTAAAATCTGAATATTATTACATTGGATACCACATTTAAAAAATCTGTTCATCCTCTGATGGACCCTTAGGTTGTTTCCATATCTTGGCTTTTGTGAATAATACTACGGTGAACACGGGGGTGCAAATTTCCTTTGACATATTGATTTCAGTTTCTTTGGCTATATACCCAGAAGTGGGATTACTGGGTTGGATGGTAGTTCTATTTTTAATTTTTTGAGGAACCCCCATGCTGTTTTCCACTATGTCTGTATGAATTTACATTTCCACTAGCGACATATGACAGTTCCCTTTTCTTCTTATCCTCTCCAACACTTGTTACTTACGTCTTTTTGATAAAAGTCATTCCAGCAGTTGTGATGTGATATCATCATGGTTTTGTTAGCATTTCTCTAATGATTAGTGATGCTAAGCATTTTTTCATGTACCTATTGGCCATTTGTATGTCTTTGTTTTTTTTTTTTTTTTTTGAAGTTCTTACAACAAGAAAATGGAGGGGACACACCTGGGTGGGAGGGGGGAGAGGGAGGAGGGAGGGAGGTTTCGGTGATGGGACACAATAACTAACTACATTGTATATTGACAAAATAAAAAATAAAAATAAAAAAATAAAATAAAATTGAAAAAAAAAGAAATATCTGTTAAGTCTTTTGCCCATTTTTAAATCAGATTTTTTTTTTTTTTTTTTTTTTTTTTTTTTTTGCTATTGAGTTTTTGGAGTTCTTTAACCTCTTATTAACCTCTTATCAACCTCTTATCAGATGCGTGATTTGAAAATATTTTCTCCCACAGTTTCCTTCACTGTGCGGAAGCTTTTTAGTTTGATGCCATCCTATTTGTCTATGATTCATTTTAAATGAATTCTTGTATATGCTGTGAGGATTGGCTCTAAATCCATTCTTTACAGGCAGATACACAGTTGTCCCAGTGCCGTTTGTTGCAAAGACTACTCTTTCCCCATTGAATTTTCTGGGCACCCTTGTCAAAAATTAATTCACCGTGTGTGCGTTTATTTCTGGACTCTCAACTATACAGCATTGATCGATATATCTACGACACAGTATTGATTACTGTGGCTTTGTAGTAAGTTTTAAAAGTGAGGGGCCGGCCCGGTGGTGCACTGGATAGTGCGCCACTTGGGAGGCGCGGAGGCGCTCCCGTCCGAGGGTTCGGATCCCACGTATAGACCGGTTCCCGCTCACTGGTTGAGCGAGGCACGGGAGCAACACCGAGGCTTGCGATCCCGTTGCCGGTCCCCGGTCCGGTACGGGGGCAACAAAAAAAAAAAAAAAAAAAAAAAAAAAAAAAAAAAAAAAAGTGGGAAGTGTGAGTTCTCCAACTTTGTTCTTTTTCAAATTTATTTATTTATTTTTTTGGCTATTTTGGTCCCTTTCGTTACCATGTCAGTTTTTAAAAATAGACTTTATTTGTTTAGAGCAGTTGTAGGTTCACAGCAAAATCGAGCAGAAGGTACAGAGAGTTTCCATATATCCCCTATTGCCATCCCCATGCATCCTCCCCCATTACCAAAAATCTCTCACCAGAGTAGTACCTAGATTTTCTACTATGTTATCTTCTAGGAGTTTTTTAGTTCTGCATTTTACATTTAAGTAATGATCTTTGTGAAAGGTGTAAGGGCTGTGTCTAGATTCATTTATTTGCAAGTGGATGTCCAGTTGTTCCAGCTCCATTTGTTGAAAAGACTGTCCTTTCTCCATTGAATTGTCCTTGCTGCTTTGTCAAAGATCAGTTGATTATATTTATGTGGGTCCATTTCTGGGATCTCTATTCCTTCAATTGATCTATTTGTCTATTCTCTGCCAATATCACACTGTCTTGATTACAGTAGGCTTATATTAAGTTCTTTAAAGTCAGATATTGTCAATTCCTTGACTTAGTTATTCTCCAATATCGTGTTGGCTATTTGGGGTCTTTTTCCTCTCCAGAAAATTTTAGAGTAAGTTTCTTGATATCCACAAAATAACTTGTGGAATTTAGATTGGGATTGCATTGAAACTATATGTCGAGTGGGGATGAACTGATATCCTAATAACATTGAGTAATTCTATCCATGAGCATGAACTATCTCTTCATTTATTTAGTACTTTGACCTCTTCCATCACAGTTTTGTAGTTTTTTCTCATATAGTTCTTGTACATATTTTGTTAGATCAAATCTAAGTATTTCATTTTTTGAGTGCTAATGTAAACAGTATTATGTTTTTAATTTCAAATTCCAATTGTTAATTGATGGTAAATAGAAAAGAAATTGGCTTTTGCATATTAACCCTGTATTCTACAACCTTGCCACAATCACTTATAAGTTCCAGAAAATTTTTTTTTTCAATTCTTTTGGATTTTCTACATAGATATTTATGTGATCTATTAAAAGACAATTTTATTTCTTTGTTCCCAATCAGTAAACCTTTTATTTACTTTTCTTGTCTTATTGCATTTATTAAGACTTCAAGCATGATGTTGAAAAGAAGTGGTGAGGGGACATCCTTGCCTTTTTTCTGATCTTAATTGGAAAGGTTTTAGTTTCTTACTGTTAGGTAGGATTTTAGCTGTAGGTTTTTTGTAGATGTTCTTTACCAAGTTGGGGAAGTTCTTTATTCCTAGTATGCTGAGAGTTTTTATCATTTTTTAAATGTTGGATTTTTTCAAATGCTTTTCTGCACCTATTTATATGATTATGTGATTTTTCTTCTTTAGCATGTCAATGTGATGAATTACACTAATTGATTTTCAAACGTTGAACTAGCCTTATATGCCTAGGATAGATTCCACTTGGTCTTGATGTATAATTACTTTTATAATTGTTATATTTAATTTGTTAATATTTTGTCAGGTATCTTTGCATCGATGTTTATGGGAAATATTGGTCCATACTTTTACTTTCTTGCAGTGTCTTTGGTTTAGGTATCAGGGTAACATTTGCCTTATAGAATGAGTTAGGAAGTATTCCCTTTGCTTCTATATTCTCAAAGAGATTGTAGAGAATGGGTTTAATTTCTTCTTTAAACATTTGGTAGAATTCACCAATGAACCCATTTAGGTCTGGTGTTTTCTGTTTTGGAAGGTAGTTAATTATTAACTCAATTTCTTTAATACCTATAAGCCTATTGAGATTGTCTATTTTTCTTTTTGTGTGTTGTGGTAGACTGTGTCTTTCAAGGAGTTGATCTATTTCATGTGGGTTATCAAATTTGTGGGAATAAAGTTGTTCATAATATTGCTTTGTTGTCCTTTTAATGCTCATGGGATCTGTAGTGATGTCCCCTCTTTCATTTCTGATACTAGTAATATTTATCTTCTCTATTTTATTAATTAGCTAAGCTAGAAGTATATCAATTTTATTGATCTTTTCAAAGAACCAATTTTGGGTTTCATTGATTTTCTTACAGATTTCCATTTTCAATTTCATTGATTTCTGCCCTAATATTTATTATTTCTCTTCTTCTGCTTACTTTGGATTTAATTTGCTCTTCTTTTTCTAGTTTACTAAGGTGTAATATTAGATTATTGATTTTTAGATCTTTTTTCTTTTTCAATATATGTATTCAATTTTATAAATTTCCCTCTGAACATTGCTTTCACTGCATCCTACGAATTTTGATTAGTTGCATTTTCATTTTCATTTAGTTCAGAGCATTTTAAAATTTCTCTAGAGATTTGTTCTTTAACCCATATGTTATTTGGTAGTTTGTTATTTAACCTTCAAGTAATTTGAGATTTTCCAGCCAACTTTCTGTTATTGATTTCTATTTTAATTCCATTGTGGCCTGAGAGCAGACATTGTATGATTTCCACTTTTTAAAATTTGTTAAGGGGCCGGCCTGGTGGCGCACTGGATAGTGCACCGCTTGGGAAGCGCGGCGGCGCTCCCGCCTGAGGGTTCGGATCCCACATACAGACCGGTTCCCGCTCACTGGTTGAGCGAGGTGCGGGAGCGACACCGAGGGTTGCGATCCCGTTGCCGGTCCCCGGTCCGGTACGGGGGCAACACTGAGGGTTGCGATCCGTTGCCGGACACGGAAAAAGACAAAAGACAAAAAAAAAAATTTGTTAAGGTGTATTGTATGGCCCAGAATGTGGTGTATCTTGGTGAATGTTCTATGTAAACTTGAGAAGAATGTGTACTCTTTTGTTGTTGGAAGTAGTCAATATAGATGTCAATTAAATTCCTTTGAATGATGGTGCTGTCGAGGTCAACTATGACCTTATCAAATTTCTTCCTGCTAGATCTATTCATTTCAATAGAGGGGTATTGAAGTCTCCAACTATAATTATGGATTTATTTTTTCTCCTCAAAATTGTATTAGATTTTGCTTCATGCATTTTGATGCTCTGTTGTTAAGTGCATATGCATTAAGGATTGCTGTCTTCCTGAATAACTGACTTCTTTATCATTATGTAATATCACTCTTTATCTGATACTTTTCCTTGCTCTGATGTCTGATATATCTGAAATTAATATAGTTACTCCAGCTTTCTTTTGATTAGTGTTAACATAATATATATTCCTCCACCTCTTTACTTTTAATCTGTATGTGTCTTTGTATTTAAAGTGGGTTTATTGTAGACAACATATAATTGAGTCTCATTTTTTAACCCACTCTATCTCAGTCTTTTAATTGGTGAATTTAGATAATTGATAGTTGAAGTGATATTATATACTTGGATTAATATATACCATATTTGTTACTTTTTTCCATTCATTGCTTTTGTTTTTTGTTTTCCACCATTTTTCTGCCTTTTGTGGTTGTAGTTGAGGATATTATGTGATTCCATATTCTTTCCTTTCTTAGCATCACAGTTATACTTTTTTTTTTAGTGTTAGCCTTAGAGTTTGTAATATATATTTACAACTAATCCAAGTATATTTTCAAATAACACTACATTGCTTCATGGACAATACAGTTATCTTATAACAACAAAATATTCCTAATTCCTCCCTCATGTCCCTTGTATCATAGGTATAATTCATTTCACTTACGCATAAGCATACATATAATTGTTGCTGTTATAATTTTGAACAAACTGTTACCTGTTAGATCAATTAAGAATAAGAAAAGTTTTAATTTTACCTTCATTAATCCTTCTCTGATGCTTTTCCTTTCCTAACGTAGATCCAAGTTTCTGATCTACATCATTTTCCTTCTCTCTTGACAGAACGTCAGCATTTCTTGCAAGGATATCCTCTTGAAAGACAGTCCCTCAGCTTTTATTTGTCTGAGAAAGTCTTTATTTCTCCTTCACATTTGGAGGATAACTTCTTTTTATGAGAATAATTATTTACAAGGTGGTCACTTAATCTTCTTGGTGTATATACCCAGAAGAGGGATGCTGGATGTTATTGTAGTTTTATTTTTAAGTTCTTTGGGAGACTCCATTCTGTTTTCCACAATGGAAAAAGAATGGAAAGATCCTCTTCTCTGTATTCTCACCATCATTGGTTATCTTTTATCTTTTCGACACCAGCTATCCTAACAGGTGTGAAGTGATATCTCATAGTGGCTTTGATTCACATTTCCCTACTGATAAGTGATGTTGAGTACCTTTTTGTATACCTGTTGATCATTTTTTTGTCTACTTTGGAGAAATGTTCGTTCAGGTTTTTTGCCCATTTTAAAATCAGGCTACTTGTTTTTCTGCTATTGAGTTGTAAGAGTTACTTATAAATTTTAGATTTTAACACTTTGTTGGATATGTGGTTTGCAAATATTTTTCCTAGTCCATAGGTTGCTTTCTTATTTTGTTGACTGTTTCCTTTGCTATGCAGAAGCTTTTGAGTTTGATGTAGTCTCATTCAATTTATTTTTGCTTTTGTAGCCTGAATTTTTGGTGTGATATCCAAAAAACCCTCAAAAAACCAAAAAAAAAAAAAAAAAAAAATCCCACAAAACCCAAAAAACTCATTGCCAAGGCCAATATCAAGGAGCTTCTCCTCTATGTTCTCTCAAAGAGTTTTATGGTTTCAGGTCTTACATTTAGGACTTTTATCCATTTAGAGTTGATTTTATGTAAGATGTAATGTAAGGATCCAATTTTATTCTTTTGCATGTGGAAATACAGTTTTCCCAGCACCATTTATTGAAGAAACTATACTGTCCCTATTGTGTATTTTTGGTGTGCTTGTTGAAGATTAGTTGATTGTATATGTTAGAGTTATTTCTGGATTCTCAATTCTATTCTACTGGTCTATAATTCTGTTTTTATGCCAGAATCACACTGTTTTGATTACTATAGCTTTGTAATATAATTTTAAATGAGGAAGTGTGATGGCTCCAACTCCCCCTCCCCCACCAGTATTGCTTTAGCTATTCAGATTTTCTTGTGGTTTCATACAAATTTATTTTTTTCCCCTATTTTTATGAAGAATGCCATTGGAATTTTGATAGTAGTTGAATTAAATCTACGTATTGCTTCATGCAGCATGGACATTTAACAATATTCTTCTGATCCATGGGATGTTTTTTCATTTATTTGTGTCTTCTTCAGATTTCTTTTTACATTATTTTACAGTTTTCAGTATATAAATCTTTCACCTCCTTGGTAAAATTTATTCCTAAGTTTTTTTTTAATGCTATCTTAAACAGGATTATTTTCTTGATTTCTTTTTCAGCTAGGTTGTTATTTCTTTGTAAAAATACTATTTGATTTTTGCATTAATTTTGTATTCTGCAACTAACTTTGCTGAATTTATTTATTAGTTCTAACAGGTTTTTTGTGGAATCTTTGGAGTTTTCTTCATATAGGATTATGTCATCTGCAAATAAAGATAATTTTACTTCTTCTTTTCCATGTTAAATGACTTTTATTTCTTTTACTTGTCTGATTGCTCTTGCTAGTACTTTAAGTACTATGTTGAATAGAAGTGGCAACAGTGGGCAACCCTGCCTTGTACTGGCTGTTAGTGGAAAAGCTTCCCATTGTTCCCCACTGATTATAACATTAGCTTCAGGTTTTTCATAAATGGTCTTTGTTATGTTAAGAAACTTCACTTCTCCATCTAAACTGTTAATAGTCTTTATCAAGAAAAGATGCAGACTTTTGTCAAATGCTTTATCTGAGTCAAGGGAGATGACCATGCCTTTTTAAATCTTTTATTCTGTTAATGTAATCTATCACATTGATTGATTTGTATATGTTAAATCAGTCTTGCCTGCCAGAAATAAATCCCACTTGGTTATGATGGATAATATTTTTGATGTGCTGTTAAATTTGGTTTGCTAATGTTTTATTGAAGATTTTTGCATCAATATTAATCAGAGATATTGGCTTGTAATTCTTTTTCTAGTGATGTCTTTGTCTGGAATAGGTATCAAATGATGCTCCCTCATAAAATCTGTTTGGAAGTATTCCCTCCAGCTCTATTTTTCAGAAGAGTTTGAGGAGTATTGGTAGTGATTCTTTGGATGTTTGGTGGAATTCAGTAGTTAAGCCATTGGCCCTGGGGTTTTCTTTGTTAGAAGGTTTCTAATTACTTCTTCAATCTATTTTTTATTGGTCTGTTCAAGCTTTTTATTTCTACATGATTTAATCTTGGTAGGTTATATTTTTCTAGAAATTTATCCATTTCCTCTAGGTTATCCAATTTGTTGGCATATAATTGTTTATGATAGATTCCCTTATGAACATTTTTATTTCTCAGGTGTCTGTTGTGATGTCTCCACTTTAATTTCTGATTTTATTTATTTAAGTATTCTCTCTTTATCTTAGTCTAGCTAGGGGTTTGTTGATTTTGTTTATTTTTCAGAGAACCAACCCTTGGTTTTATTAATTTTTGTATGGTTTTTCTGTTCCCTGATTTATTTCTGTTCTAATCATTATTTCTTCCTTCTGCTAAATTTGGGTTTAGTTTGTTCTTTTTCTAGCCCCTTGAGACTTAATATTAGGCTATTTTTGGGGGGATCTTTCTTCTTTTTCATTGTAGGCATTTATTTCAATAAACTTACATTTTAGAACTGCTTTTGCTTCATCCCATAGGTTTTTATATGTTGTGTTTCCATTGCTATTTATCTCAATATATTTTTAAATTTTCCTTTTGATTTCTTTTTTGACCTATTGGTTGCTTAGAAACCTGTTGTTTAATTTCCACGTATTTGTGAACTTTCTAAGATTGCTTTTATTATTAATTTCTAGTTTCAAACCACTTTGGTCAGAAATAATACTAGATACAATTTCAGTCTTGTTGAATTTGTTTAGATTTATTTTGTAGTCTAATATATGGTCTATCCAGAAGAATGTTCCATGTGTGCTAGAGAAGAATGTATATTTTTTATTTTTATTATTGGAATATTATTTACTTATTTTTATTATTGGAACATAGTTGATCAGAGTATTTGTGGGATACAGAGTTGAATATCAATACCTACGTACAATATGTGATGATCAAATCCGGATAATATATTCATTATTACAAAATTTAATCATCCTTTGTTACCCTGTACCAATTTCTT
Organism: Galeopterus variegatus; assembly: GCF_000696425.1. Classification (NCBI taxonomy): domain Eukaryota; kingdom Metazoa; phylum Chordata; class Mammalia; order Dermoptera; family Cynocephalidae; genus Galeopterus; species Galeopterus variegatus. Next base: position 517,102 of record NW_007726227.1, on the reverse strand, counting down.
GCTAGTCCCTTTCCTCCTCTCCCTTTCCCAATTCCCACTTCTAGTAACCACAGTTCTGTTCTCTCCTTTTGAAAGCTCATCATATTATTGTGATTGTTGTATCTTTCTTTCTTTTTTCTTTTTTTTAGCTTCCATTTATGAGTGAGGACATGCAGTATCTCTCTTTCTGTGCCTGGCTTTTTCACTTAAAATTTTCTCCAAGCTCATCCATGTTGCTGTGAATGGCAGAATTTCATTCTTTTTTATGGCTGAGTTGTATTTCATATATATATACCACATTTTCATTATCCAGTCATCTGTTGATGGATATTTAGATTGGTTCCATCTCTCAGCTATTGGAAATAGAGCTGCAGTAAACATGGGAGTGCAGGTATCTCTTCAACATGATGATTTCTATTCCATTGTGCATATACCCAGCAGAGGGATTGCTAGATCATTGGCAGTTCTATTTGTAGTTGTTTGAGGAAACTCCATACTGTTTTCAATAATGGCTGCCCTAATTTACAGTCCCATCCACAGTGTAGGAGAGTTCCTCTTTCTCCACATCTTTGCAAGCAATGCCTATTCTCTGAATTTTTGGTAACAGCCAGTCTAACTGGGGTAAGATGGTATCTCAATGTGGTTTTGATTTGCATTTCCCTGTTGCTTGTGATGTTGAGCATTTTTTCACGTATCTGTTGGCCATTTGTATGTCTTCCTTTGATAAATACCTATTCAGCTCCTTTGCCCATTTTTTAATTGGGTTTCTTGCTTTTTCACTGTTAAGTTATTTGAGTTCCTTGTACATTCTGGATATTAGTCTTCTGATGGATGCTCAGTTTACAGATATTTTCTCCCATTTTATAGGTTGTCTTTTCACTCTGTTGATTGTTACCTTTATGTGCAGAAACTTTTTAGCTTGTTTATTTTTTTCTTTTGTTGCCTTTGCTTTTGAGGTCTTATTCATTAAATCTTCCCAGCTGTCCATCCTATGTTCCCCTATGTCTTCTTTTAGGAGTTTTATAGTTTTGGGTCCTAAATATAAGTATTTAATCCTTTTTGAGTTGATTTTGGTATATGGTGAGAGATATGGGTCCAGTTTCATTCTTCTACACATGGATGTCCAGTTTTCCCAGCACCATTTACTGAAGAGGCTGTCTTTTCCTCAGCATATGTTCTGGATGCCTTTGTCAAAGATCAGTTGGCTGTAAGTACATAGATTGATTTCTGGGTTCTCTATTCTGTTCTATTGGTTCATGTGTCTGTTTTTATGCCAGTACCATGCTGTTTTGGTTACTATAGCTTTGTAGTATAATTTGAAGTCAGGTAGTGTAATGCCTCCAGTTTTTTTGTTTTGTTTTGGTTTTGCTCAGGAGTTATTTTTGCTATTTGTGGTTTTCTGTTGTTCCATATGAATGTTAGGACTGTTTTGCCTATTTCTGTTATGAATGTCATTGGTACTTTGATGGGGATTGCATTGAATCTGTAGAAGAATATGTAATTTACTGCTGTTAGATCCCCTTTTTTAAAGCGCATCTCAAGTCCAATATTTCCTTCTTAATTTTCTGTCTGGTTGATCAATATATTGTAGAAGGTAGGGTATCAAAGTCCCCTACTGTTATTGTATTGCTATCATTTCTTCCTTCATGTCCATTATATAGTTAGGTGCTTTATTTATTTAGGTGATCCAATGTTTGGTGCATGTATATTTACAATTGTTATATCCTCTTGATGAATTAACCCCTTTATTATTAAATAATGACCTATCTCTTGTAACAGTTTTTGATTTGAAGTATATTTTATCTGATATAAGTATAGCCATCCCTGCTCTCTTTACATTAGTATTTTCATGGGATATCTTCTTTCATTCCTTCATTTTCAGCCTATGTGTTCCCTTAAACTAAAATGAGTCTCTTGTAGGCAGCATATAGTTGGATCTTGTTTTTTTTTCAGCCATTTGGCCACTCTGTTTCCTTTCAGTTTAATATATTTACATTCAAGGTTATTACTGATAGATAAGGAGTTATTCCTGCCATTTTTTTCATTCTTTTCTGCTTATATTGTAGATCTTCTGCTCCTTTCTTCCTTGCTTATTATCTATATTTGCAATTTGATATTTATTTGTAGTGCTAAGCTTTGATTTTTTCCCCCTCATTCTCACTGTGTATCTGCTGTAGTATTTTTGTTTTGTGGTTAGCAGGGGGCTTACATAAAACCTCCATAACAACCTAACTGCTGTCACATGCAAATACTATAGACTTTTAACCTTTCCTCCACAATTTATATTTTTGTTGTAACAATTTACATTTTTAAAATATTGTGTATTTCTTAACAACTTATTGTGGCTATCAGTATTTTTGACTGCTCTGGGCAGCTAAAGCACCATTTACCTGGGCGGCAAGGTATTGATTTAGCTCCTGCACCATGGGGTGCACCTGCTCTGGGTGGCCATGGCACAAATTTCCTGTAAGGGGCTGCTTCAGCTCTGGTGCTGGGGGAAGTGGCTGCATTGGCTACCCAAGGTACTGATTACCCAGTAGGCAAAGCACCAAGGCAGTTCAGGTCTCAATGGGCGTGGTGCAGCAGCAACTGGGAGGGGATTATAATACCTTGGCCCCACAAGGTAGGGTGTAGCAACACCTTGGCTTGGGGATAGCAGGCCACCAGATGGGGGTGGTACAGTGGTGACAATGCCTCAGGGATGGAAGGATGCAGTGGCTACTTACTCCTGGAGTAGAATACACTGCAGCAGTGGTTCCAATTCTAAGATAGTGTAGCACAGTATCAGTGGGGGCCATGGGTGCTGGGGCACAACATTGACTCCTTCTCAGAGGGGGAGTGCAGCTATGTGGACTCCAGGAAGTTTCCTCAGCTGGGCTTAGCACCTGTGAGGACGGCAGGAGTCCCCAGTGCTGAGGACTATACGTGACTATGATGGTGACAGGGACTGGTGAAGTCCTTTTGCTCACCTTTCCTCCACAGGGAGAAGTCCCTCCTCGTTCTGAGCATACTCCAGATGGGGCAGGGAGTGGCAGAGGTAAGGTGTTTTCTTTCCTTCTTTATGTGACCATTCTGGATTTCTATGCTCTACAGGATCATGCTACTCCTTTGGTGTACTCTATACCCTCCTTAGTTATTTTCACCAGAGTATCATTGTTTATTTGTTGCTTTGGCTGTCTTTGTGGGGGAGGACAAGCTCAAGGGGTTTCTAGTTGGCCATCTTGCTGATGTTACTCCTCTCCTTTCAGTGTTTCTTGTAGAGAAAGTCTGCTAGTAATGAATTCTCTCCATTTTAAAAAAGTATGGAAATGTATTAATGTCATTTTATTTATTTTTTTTCCTCCAAATTTTATTTTATTTTGTCAATATACAATGTGGTTGATTATTGTGGCCAATTACTGAAACCTCCCTCCCTCTTTCCTCTACCCCCTCCCTCCCAACAATGTCCTTTCTGTTTGCTTATCGTATCAACTTCAAGGAATTGTAATTGTTATGTCTTCTCCCCTCCACCCCCCTTTTTTTGTGTATTTATTGATTTATTTTTAGCTCAATAAATATAAATTGAGCCTGACTCTTTCTAAATTTATTTATTTATTTTTAGCTCCCACCAATAAGTGAGAACTTGTGGTATTTCTCTTTCTGTGCCTCACTTGTTTCACTTAATATAATTCTCTCTATGTCCATCCATGTCATTGCAAATGGCAGTATTTCATT